>NC_142938.1:42804423-42846923 GCF_046866305.1 Octopus bimaculoides
TCTGTCTGTCTGTCTGTCTGTCTGTCTTTCTCTCTCTCTCTCTCTCTCTCTCTCTCTCTCTCTCTCTCTCTCTCTCTCTCTCTAATACACACACACACAGAGTTTGTGCAGTATGGCCGAAATGATTATGATGTAAAGACGATGTACCGGGTTCGCTCCCACTGCATGGCATTTCGGCCACATATTTCCCAAATATACAGAAGGTGATTCATCTGGTCGAACAACTGAATCCTCACTGTTGAACAGTGGTGACCCACCAAGCATACGAGCACACACACACACACACACACACACACACACACACACACACACACACACACACACACACACACACACACACACACACGCACGCACGCACACAAACACACACACACGCACACAAACACACACACACACACACACACACACACACACACACACACACACACACACACACACACACATGCGAGCATGCATTCATACACTCTCTTGGGTGGCAGAATTAACCTGTCACTTGGCTGAAAATCACCACCTGTTGCCAGCCTCGTGGTTAGGTTTCCAGTACGGGTTACTTTCATCTTCCCCACCAGTCTCGGAGGTCTGGTAACGGACTATGACCACTCCATTTCCTCCTGACTAAAAGTTGGACACACACACATACACGCACCTCCACCTTCCCCCTACACACAAGCACTCACAGACATACAAAGAAACACACACAGACAGATACAAACACAGATGCACACACAAATTCAGATCAATCTAAACCATACAAATAGTTTTCACATCATGAACAGTAATAGTGAGTGCGTCTTCCTATTACCAGATATTTTTCCATGTCACCGAAGACAATATAGAAAATGTAAAGGCTACATATATTATCTATTTAATCATAACAACGATGAAATGAAGGACAGTAGTAACATTACATTAGCTGTGATAAAATTTAAATTTTAATATTCAGTACATTGTGATTGTAGTACATATTTTGTTATTACCTTGAATTGTTTTGGAAAAGCAAATCTTTTTAGTGCACATTACACTTCCTTTGGTCATACAAGCGCATTGATTACATTTATCTATGGCTGCGAATGTTTGCCCAAATTTGTAGACCTTTCCATTGTAGTGGCATGCTATGAGCGTGATGGGAGCTTCTGGAAAGAAAAAATATACCGAACTTCTGTATGAAACTAAAGACAATGTAGGCGCTCCAGCCCAGTGAGATGTGAACTGGAGCAAAGGATGACAGTCAAACGATAATAAAATGACAGGTGATGTATGCAATTATTATCTCTGCTCGACCTTTCAGGGATAGCTTTCTCTCGGGTCATTTCTGGTGAGCTTGGTCACCCTGTTTGTCACTTCGTCTCAGTTCTCTACTTCCAGATCTGGACCAAACCAGACTCCGAGTCCAGCGTCCAGCGTCTCACGATACAATTAGACGGCATGGACCTGCCTTCCAGGTGCCGAGCTGCAAGCCCACAGACTTTCTTGTTCGATCTTTACTCTTATCTATCACCATCTTGCATTCTGTCACCATCTCGTATTTTTCGCGGCGTGTTGGAACAAATAATTCTGCTATGATTAGTGAGATGCGTTTTTGCATCTCTAAATGCCTTTTCCGTAATTTTAACTGACTCTAGTTTGTGGCATGCATATACGAAACTGTTTTCATTTTGTTCGGTTACTGTTTTCCGTGTAATAATGTTTGTGTTGGTGGTGAAAGTCGAATTGTATCATTGTTCTCTTTACCTTGCTTGTTATTGCTGCTGCAACCACTATTATTAATTTAGCATTTCCCCCCAATTATAGTAGGTAGTGCACAGAAGCTACATTTATAATGACTGTTACAAGAGCCATCTCGCCCGACAATTTGGGAAACCATATTGTCTTTTGTTACAAAGGTATGGCGTTTAACAATTTAAAATTCCTCATATTCTACCCCCTGAGGCGCGAATATGTCATATCCCAACTAGCATGTGTGAGTCCTAACCGGCCTATTAACAATATGGCACATCAGAAATACAAATAATGTTTTTATAAAACAATGAAATTCAGCAAAACCCCCCGAGTTCCGAACAGATGGGCTCTCCTTGTAAGTACAACAACAATTAAAATTCTTTCTATTGTAGGCAGGCTTGGCATTTTGGGGGGAAGGAGCTAATCGATTATATCGACTCTAGTGCGTAACTGGTACTTAATTTATCGACCTCGACGGAATTTGAACTCAGAGTGTAGCGACGGGCGAAATACCCCTAAGCATTCCGTCCAGGGTGCTAACGAGTCTGCCAAATAGTGATAATAATAATAATAATAATAATAATAATAATAATAATAATAATAATAATAATAATAATAATAATAATAAAAATAATAATACCGTAACCAGTTGAGCATGTCCCTTGGTGGCTGACGATATGTGCATCTCTGATCATGAGCAGACGTAGTGGGGGAGCATCATAACCATGTGTTGAGAGGAATTCTTTGGAGTTTGAATGATTCACCTTTGGAAACATAGGTGTTTTGCTCAACATCCTCAAACAACCCTTATTCAGGGACCTTTTGAGCAGGATGGGCTACTCGACCTGAAGAAAATTCTAACTGGGCCCCACCTGCTAAGTCATATGCTGTTTATTTTGATATGAGATCACCATGTCGCGCACATATGGTTGTGATGCATGTGCCTGGTGTACCCTTATCAGTCGGGTAGTCATGATGGGTATAATGGGCTTTGTATATTTTAACCCAGTGTCTCTTTGCTGGCATGCACTGCTCTCTCACTCAATAATAATAATAATAATAATAATAATAATAATAATAATAATAATAAAAATGGTTTTAAATTTTGGCACAAGGTTACTAATTTCGGGGCAAGGGGTAAGTCGATTACATCGACCCCAGTGATCAACTGGTAGTTATTTTATTGACTCATAAAGGATGAAAGGCAACGTCTACCTCGGCGGAATTTGAACTTAGAACACAAAGTCGCACAAAATGCCACTAAGCATTTTACCCGGTGTGCTAACGATTCTGCCAGCTTGCCGCTTTATTATTGTTACTACTACTACTACTACTACTACTACTACTACTACTACTACTACTACTACTACTACTACTAATAATAATAATAATAATAATAATAATAATAATAATAATAAGAAGAAGAAGAAGAAGAAGAAGAAGAAGAAGAAGAAGAAGAAGAAGAAGAAGAAGAAGAAGAAGCGAAGAATGGAAGAAAAAATGTACTGAGAATTTGCAAGAGATACGAATGCCAAAGCAGATACAGAAGACTGATGACTCTGGATGAGGAGGAATTACCTGAAAATAGAGACAGAAGCACTTATATGCGCGGCTCAAGAACAAGCGTTAAGGACCAACTATGTGAAATGCAGAATAAAGTTTAGGAAAAATAAAAAAATAGATAGATTCCTTAATACAGACTGTAAGGCTCTTCAGCAAAGATATAGGCATGGAATTCAGCATAGATGAGTGTCCAATGTTAGTTATGAAAAGGGGACAAGTAGTCAACAGTGAAGGCATCCAATTACCATATGGTCAGACATTAAAATCATTGAAAAAGGGAGAAAGTTATAAATATCTAGGAGTATTAGATTCTGTGTAGAAATGAAAACGAAAATTGAGGAGTACATCTGAAGGGCGATAATGAAGTCAAAGATAAATGGTCCGAATCTAGTGGAGGTTGTATATACTTGGATAGTATCATTACTTAGATACTCAGGAGATTTTGTAGATTGGACAAAAATTGAATTAGCAAAGCTAGACAGAAGAATTAGGAAGGAATTTAATATGAATGGAGGACTCCACTCAAGAGCAGGAGTAGCAAGATTATATTTCCCTAGAAAGGAAGATGGGAGAGGGTTAATATCAGTAGAAGACTGCGTGGAGTTAGCTAGAGTAGATATAAGATTCTTATGCTGGTAATAGGGAAAAAAAGTCGACTAGGAGCTGCTAGAGTCACAGCAAGGCAAAGGGAGACCAAAAGCCAAGCGAAATTAAAAACCAGAAAAATGAACAGAAATGATCTGACTGGCAGAAAGTGTTGCATGGTAGATTCCCAAAGATAGTTGCAGCAAATAGTTGTAGTGAAACATGACTATGGTTTCAGAAAAGAAAGCTGAAAAGGGAGACAAAGTTTGTTAGTAGCTGCATAAGATCAAGTATTGAGGGCTAATTGGATAAAAGCTAAGATAGACAAAAAAACCAAGTAGATTTCCATTGTAGGTTATGCATATCAAAAGAGGTAAGCGTTACTCATAATGTAAGTGAATGTAGTAAGCTGACACAGAATTATTACGAGAAAAGACATGACAACCTAGGGAGAGTATTCCACTGGGAGTAATGTAGAAAGGTACGATTTGAACATGAACCTACTAAAGTGCTAGAAAGTAAGAAATATAAGATGTTGTGGGACTTTAATATTCAGACTGGCAGAGTAATAGAAGCTAGAAGGCCTGATTTGGTAGTAGTAGACAAAGGGAATAGAAAGTGCAAGATAATTGACTTTACAGTTCTAAATGATGAAAGAATAGGAAAGGAAAATAGCCATTGAGTTACAGTTACTATGGAAAGTGCGGGTAAAATGTATCCCAGTAGCTATAGGTGCATTAGGAATTATGCCTAAAGATTTGAACAGAGGGATAGAGGAAATAGGCATAAAACCCAGTTTAGGACAGCTGCAGAGAATAGTGTTATTAGGGAAAACTAAGATACTTAGGAGGGTTCTTGGCATCTAAGGTTATTTGTTGTAGCCCGATGTTAGGATTTTTTCTTTTCCAACAGTCTAATCTGTTGTGTGTATATGAATAATGATAATAATCCTTCCTACTGTAGGCACAAGGCCTGAAATTTGGGGAAAGGATTAAGTCGATTACATTCACCTCAATGCTTAACTGGTACTTATTTAATCGACTCTGAAATGATGAAAGGCAAAGTCGACCTCGGTGGAATTTGAACACAGAACGTAAAGACGAATGAAATACTGCTAAGCATTTTGCCTGGCATGCTAAATAGCGATTCTGCCAACTCACCACCTTAATAATGATGATGATAATAATAATAATAATAATAATAATAATAATAATAATAATAATAATAATAATAATAATAATAATGATGATGATAATAATATCAAAAAACTTGTGCATGCCCTGGATAGACTTTAAAAAGTCTTACGTCATGTTGCGATATTCGTGGATTTTGGAAACACTCGATATGTGTGGAATAGCTGAATGTGTGTGCACTAAATAAGAACAGCAAGCCTAGTTGGAAAACACGTCATTTATGTAAAAGCCAGAACTTATCCGAACTATCAAAAGAGGTATCTTCCAAGGAAACTCTTGTTCCCCTTTGTTATCTGGTATAACCTCGATCCCACTTTCTGTAGCCATACGCAAAGTCAACGCGCACTATGAACTGAGAAAGAACAGACTTCGTCTCAACTACCTTCTCTTCGTGGATGACTTAAGACTGTTTGCAAAACATAGCCTGAAATGGAGAGGCTGGTTGAGACTGTGCAGATGTGCAGCAAAGATACAGGAATGAAATTCGGTATTTCGAAGTGTGCGGTTCTCACTTTGAAAAGGGGGAAAAAGAGCAGATTGTAGGAGCATAGAGTTGCCAAACGGAGAACGGAGATAGAATGGCAGACCTGGATGGTGATGATAGGTACAAGTATCTTGGGATCTTGGAGATGGACAATATCTTGCACAGAGAAATGAAAGACAAGGTCATCACAACATATTTGAAGCGCCCCAGACTTCTCTTGAAATCAAAACTCAACTTAAAGGAACCTTGTGACTGCCATCAACATATGGGCTGTTGCTGTAATCCACTACAGTGCACACATCCTGGAATTGACACAAACGGAGATTAACCAACTGGATCGCACTACTCGAAAGTTTATTACAATACATGGTGCCCTCCACCCTAAGACGAACGTACACAGGCTTGACTTAAAGAGGTGTAAAGATGGACGTGGGCTGATTAGCATACGGGAGTGCATCAACAGTGAAAGAAGAAACATGGCAGAATATTTGGTAAACAGCAAACAAGACCCGCTACAGTATGTTGCTAATGCAGAAGGATTTACCAAAAACGGATTTGAGAATGCTTATGAATTCTGATCACGGATAGCCAACGAGAGAGAAGAAAACCTACTCCGCATGGAATTACATGGTCAGTTTCACTGTGAAACTAACATTTTTTAAGGAAGCATTATTGAGGTGGCTCAGAAAGGGTGACTTAATCATCGCTGCCCAGGCCAGGCATTAAATACCAACTCAATGAAAAGGGATATGTACCACACGAGCACAACGAACCTCTGCGGAGTGTGTGGGAAGAGGGTCGAAAGCGTGACTCACATTGTTAGTGCTTGTGAAAGTTTTGCGCAGAAAGAGTATAAGCGCAGACACGGCAAAGGTAGCCCAAAACTTTCACTGGCTACTAAGCTGGAAGTTTGAATACGAGGTAACAGGTGCTTGGTACTACCATACACCGGAAAAGGTAATGGACGAAAAGGGGAAAGCAAAAGTCCTCTGGGACTTTGACTTCCAAACAGAAAAGGTGTTAGAGCACCATAGGCCAGATAATCGACGTGTGAGTGCCAGGAGATTAACATATTATCATGAACGAAAGAGAAAAGACTGATGAATATGGAGACCTGAGAATTGAGATCGCCAAGATGTGGCAGCTACGAGAGTCAAACACAAAAGTTGGGTTCAATACCACCCAACCTGAAAAAAACATCTGGAAATTTTAGAAATACCCTACTATCTAGGTGTATTGCAAAAATCGGCATTACTTGGAACTGCACGCATATTGCGTAAAGTACTGTCTGTCTGAGGTCCTTGTCGTGACTTAACAGACAGTACAAACCCTCGGTAGACACAATATCTTCAATCAACAACATCACGATATAAATAACATCACGCAATAAACAACAACAACAACAACAACAACAACAACAACAACAACAACAACAACAACAATAATAAATCAGCAGAAACACATAATGAAGAAAAATACAAGTAATTGCAGAATATGTAGTGATGGGAAAGAAACAATAAATCATATTGTCTCTAGCTGTCCAGTTCTGGCTAAGAAGGAAGGAAAACATCCACAGACATGACAGAGTTGGGACCTATATACGCTGGAAGCTATGCCAACGTTATGGAACGACAACAGAAAAAAGATGGTATAGGCACACTCCAGAAAAACGTTTCAGAAAATGACAAAGCAACCATACTTTGGGGTATGCCAATACATAGAAATTGAGAAATCAAGGATAATAGACCAGATATAGTTGTCAGAGATCACAAACGTACACACAAAAATAATGATAAAATGCCTTTTAATTGATGTATAAAAGAAACTGAGAAATTCTCAAAGTACAAAGATCTGAAAATAGAGGTAATGCGAATGTGGAGTCTAAAAACAGAAACAATCCCTATAATAATAGATACATTAGGTATGATTAAAAAACATTCAGACGAATTCATAACCAAAACACCAGGTCTTACGAATGTTTATAATGTAAAGAAAATAGCACTTCTAGGCACCGCGCACATCCAACGTAAAGTACTTTCAGTACAGTGAAAATAAGAGCCCCACAACAAACCACAGTACATACCCAACGCACACAGAGCTGCACTTGACAGTGCAGTGAAAGCACGTGATAAAAATACTACTGAATTATAATAATAATTTAATAAAATCTATATTGTTGAATAATTCGAAAAATCAAACAAACAAACAAAAAATGTGAAGCAGAATAATTTTAAAATCTGTATGTTGGTGTTCTGCTACTATGAGGGTACATTATTACTTCAGTATTATTATATTCTATATTGAACAAAAGTAATCAAGATTAACATTCAGTTCAGTCTATCGTTTTTCTAATATATCTTTTATGAATTACCTGGTGTAGTCATTGAAGTGCATTTTTTTTTGGTACATACTGTATTGCCTTTACTCTGGCAACTGCATTGATTACATCTATCTACAGATTTGAACGTCTGTCCAAATATATATATATGTCCGTAGTAGTGGCATACCGCGAAAATGTCGATCTTGTGTGTGGTAGTTTCTGAAATAAAAGTCTTATATGAATGAATTCCATACGAATATGAACACCGGTCATGAAGTATTTAGCCAGGCAATCAAAAAAAAAAAAAAAAAAAGACAAAGTACAAACTTCTTTTGAAGTTTGTTCATTGAAAATACTAGTCACGGTTAACACACACACACACACACATACACACGCACTGTGTGTGTGTATGTGTGTGTGTGTGTGTGTGTGTGTGTGTGTGTGTGTGTGTGTGTGTGTGTGTGTGTGTGTGTGTGTGTGTGTGTGTGTGTGTGTGTTTTTAATATACAATAAATAATTTCATAGCCTTTATATCTTCAATTATATTTCGAAATTGATATATTCATTACGGTAGTTTTAGACTATAGCTTATTTTGAATTTATTCCAATAAAAGTGTTTAAGCTGAAACATTTGAGTTAACAAGAGACTCAATTACGAACTCATTGGTCGGGAGTTCATATTATCTATAGATCTTTCGTTTTGTCTCGAGGAAGGAAACTAAAACAGACAGATCACCATTCCTATCCTTAGGTGACCTGTATCAGCTAAGATGGGGCATATTATTTATCACACATTTAAAGTCATGAGACTAGAAATAAAGATCGGCTAATGGAGAAAGCAAACTTTTCTCAGCACCAAAGCTTTCAAGCGCCGAAACATTCTATTATTACCTTGACTTCCTGTGGAAAGGCATATACTTTTCGTACATTCTACAATTCCTTTGGATTTGCAACTGCATTTATTGCAGTTATCAGTAGCTGGGAACGTCTCTCCAACGATATATATTTTCGTTCCGTACTTGCATTTTACTGATATCTCTAAGGAGAAAGAAAACACGAATTTAAAAAGTTTTTAAATACAGAGTCACTGCCCCTAAAATAAACTTTTGTTTACTTCATCATACATTTATTTGACTAATGATAAAATATGTACAATCATAAAGATAAACAGGAAAATTCAGTTGTTTAAATCAGTTGTGATTTAAAGTGCATCGAACAAAATTGACGTGTGATGAAGATATATAATTCAAAGACAGAAATGCGATAGTCGTAAGAAAAGTCACCGACAATAAACTTAATATGGATTGAAATAGGTAATACTGAACTAGAAATAGATTCCACATTTAAAGATTTCTGTCTTATAGATCTACTTGTCAGTTATGTAGAATAGATATTGATAAAATATTGCAAAACTGAACGCTCTTCAAACTTCTCAGTGTTTAGCAAACGTAGTGGATATTCAAAACGGTATTCATTGATATAATCCATATTTTCAGTTTTATATGAAAACATGCATTCATTCACTGGAGCTAGAAGAATCTGTCGTTCGAGTCAAAATTCCTTGTCATAGAATAGTACATCATTTCGGTTAAAGTCTGGGCATTTTGACATTTTTCAACGAATGAAATTGCTGTTGCACTTAATAGGGGAAACGGAGCTCCTACTTTATTAATAACCGTGGAATTTTCAAGGATCCAGTTGGATTTTATAAAATTTCTATTGACTTTAACATGTGATGGACACTATATTCTGCTATAACGCTAACTTTTAGTATCACCTTCATTTCCTTCAGATACGCATATCATTTTGGAATACACTACACTCCCTTTAGATTTACAGCTGCACTGATTACATTTATCATTAGCTACAAAGGTCTCTCCAATTACATACATTTTCCATTGTATAGATTGGTTCTGTGACTCAAAATCACCTAAAAAACTGGTATGATGAATTGACGAGAGGAACGTTAGCTGTATGAAAATACACTATAAAGTTATTCATTGAAATAGATAACTGAGGTAAAACAAGATCAAAATTCATTAGATCAACTTCTTTTTTACGGTTCCAGTTGCCATTTATTTATAAAAATTGTTTTAGTTTATAACAAGATATATTATTAACCGACTGGCGTCAAATTTCCTTAATCGTAAATATTTAATTTTTTTTTTATAAAACCATGATTAAGTTTTCATAAATTGTTTGCTCACTATATTCTGTTTAAAAGAATAATAATTTTTAATGTTACCATGTTTTTCTGAGAAAACGCATATATTTGTGGTACAGTCAACATTTCCTTTCGCCTTGCAAGTGCATTTATTGCATTTGTCAGCAGCATCAAATGTAACTCCAATGTTATATGTTTTGCCATTATAGTGGCATTTTACTGAAATTTCTGAAAGAAAAGATACAAAAAAAAAAAAAGAAATCCAGAATTACACGAAGATTTTGAGTAGAGAAGCAATAATTTAGTTCATAAGATATTAGCATGTCAAATGAGACGACATCATGTGTGTTTCCGTTTTTGAAATCAAGTTAAAATATAGACAAGAAAACTGAAATGTTTACTTCAGTCAAAGACTTGTCTAACAAAAGAAACGGGTGAAGTATAAATTTTTGAAATGAATCAATGACTGCGGAACGTTGGTCATAAGAACAAACACTGACTACAAGCTTATTCATTGAAACAGATAATGCAAACAAAAGCGCGAGATCATATGAGATCAACATTCTAAGATCCTGTCTTAGATTTCAAATTGGCATTTATTTATAGCTACAGTTTATATTAGTATTTAATTTCTGGAGGGAGGGCATACATTGTGATACCCACGATACTTATAGTAATAGAATCCATTGAAGTTCTGACTTACGCAACACTACATAACGACTCACATAGCAACCACATGAGGGAATCAAGAAATTAGTATCACAAGAATATAATAGATTAAGATGACCCAAATTATTAAGCACCATTTGTTCTAAATGGAACGAGAGTTCAGACTTTAAATTCATTCTTTCAACGCAGGTTTCAAATAATTTTGTTTTGGAAACAAAATATTTGTCCCAATCTGAAAATCATACTTCACAATAGAACACCAATTTTGTTAGAATACGAAGAAAGGAAAGAAGTATATTGGAGGATGATTTTAAAATTAGTATCAGTGCACGTTACTAATGTTACCAAGCTCGTATTTTTATAAATCGTAGAGGAATTAAAAGTTCAGCAAGTTTTTAGACGCAATTCTGTGCAAGGTCTTCTATAAATATCTTTTAGCTCTTGCCTGATATTGATGGAGAACACACTGGCTTTTTGGTACATATTACTGCACCTTTTCTTTTGCAACTGCATTCATTACATTTATCTTCGGCTGTGAACGTTTCCCCAAATACATAAGTGCGTCCATTGTAGCGGCATACAGCGAAAGTCTTGAGCTTTCTTTCACCAGATTCTGTAAGATAAGCTGTATACAAATTTCGTATGAATTTAGGTGCTACATAATACACCCCACCCCACGAAAAAAAAAGAAGAACCATTCACTTAACCATTCTTGTAATTGTAAAATAACGAGATAATATCATATGCGTACATTGTCTCTGGGATTGTTGAGAAGAAATAGATAGGAAAAGTTAACTGTTTACTTAATTCCGTGTCTCTGACCGTATCGACGCAATATATAAGAATTCATAGAGTTTAACGTGTAAGAGCACGTCTAAGAACACACAAGAGCCATTCTAATTCTCTTTATTTTTCAAAATTGTTTTCAATATATCAAAATATTTTCGTTCCGTTAACAGAAACCTAAATACGGCAAAAACAAATATGATGAGACAGTTTATTTTAAATCACTGTCAGAATGATACCAAACTATATTTTACATTTTACGTGCGCTTTAAAATCACAAGATACTTTCATTTAGAAACAAAGTTAATACTTAAATTGTGAAAGAAAGACTGTGAAAGTGTGTGAACTAGACGTAGCTTCAAGTTAAGATTAGAGAAAGAGAGAGGTAAAAGAGTTGTAGTAAAGGGTTGTAGTAAGTCACATAATCTCATAGGGAGTGGTAGTGGGAGACAAAAATTGGAACAGTGGCATATATGCAGTCGCTCGACTTAGAAATCAAATACTATACTAAGAAACCGGAATTTTGCAATATTATTTTATTCACTTATTTTACATGTTTACACTTTTATCGCCTTCAAAGTATTCTTCATTTGAAGCAATGCATCGGCCCAGGTGCGTTTTCCACTATTCGAAGCAGTGCTGGAACTCTTGCGAAGTGATGCCTTTTAATGCCTCCATCGTTTTTTTCTTCACCTCTTTCACATCTGCAAGTTCCGTAGCACCAGCTTTCGTCACCAATGATAACCTTCCAAAAAAAAGGTCCGGATCAACTCCCAATTTTTCTATCAGTTAATGAAATACATTCACTCGTGGCTGCTTTTGATCTTACGAGAGCAAGCGACGCACAAATTTTGCTGCAACTCTTTTCATTCGCAATTCCTTGCTCAAAATTTGTTGGCAGGAGCTCCAGGACACACCAGTCATATCAACAACTTCGTCAATTGTTCGGTAATAGCCCTCCAAGAATTTTCATGATGCTTTCATTCCTTCGGGGAGGTCGACGGTCTTCCTGAACGAGGTTGGTCCTCAAGCGACAAGTGACCCTTCCTAAAGCGCGTGAAAACCACTCGTAAACTTGTGTTTTGTTCACGGCACGTTCTTGTAAGTTGTTTGAAGCATGACAACTGTTTCGCCGCTGTTTTCCCCAGCATAAAACAGAATTTTGCGGAAGCATGCTGTTCCTTCGTTTCAGCCATCACAAAAATCGAAGAACAGGGGAGAAGCACTGCAAAACAAAGATGCATCATGTGGCAGTACGACCCGACGACGCCGGTGAGTAGGCTGATCCCTGAGGGTCGCATCAAGTGGGTTCCAACGGCGGAAGGCTGAACTACAACGGGCTTGTCCCACAGAGAACATTTCCGGTTACCTTTGAGTACCTCTTCGTATGTGTGTGTGTGTGTGTGTGTGTGTGTGTGTGTGTGTGTGTGTGTGTGTGTGTGTGTGTGTGTGTGTGTATGTTTCTGTTTGTGTTTTTCTCCTGCAACCGCTTGACAACCGGTGTTGGCGTGTTTACGTAACTTGGCATTTGGTAAAGATAAATACTAGGCTTAGAAAAGAAAAAGGTTCTAAAATTTTTGAGGGCGGCGCTTCAGCATGGCCGCAGAGTCTAATGACTGAAATAAGTAAAAGGGAAAAGAGATATGATATATATGTTCATGTATATGGATGTGTGCGTATGTTCAAAGAGGCTCTCCAGTAGTTATGGGCAGTGCCCCTGACCTTTCACAGAGCCATCGAGACAAATAGGAGAGAGGGACAGAAGTATCCTCAAACTGGACATCTGACCCGAATGCTTGCAACAAAGTAGACTGCTAAAGAAATCGAAAATGCTACCTGGTGTTGGTCTTAAACTATGAGACCAATTAAACATACAATATGCTACTATACATAGAGCATTTACTTATATACATACAAAACCCAATGAAAGTGTTACAACTTAGTTGATATGCTAGATGTAATTGTAAAATCTCCTTCATATCATAATCTTAAATATAGTGCATCTGAAAAGAGTCGAGGTGTTTACACATTTGTACACAAAAACTTGCTTATGACAGCCTAATACTCAAGTAAATATACATTTATGCATGTCATAAGACACACTCATAAATGTGTATTGAACGCATACTGAAGTACACACAGCATCATTCATATATGAAACAGGCACTCCATCGATTGCGACGACGAGGGTTCCAGTTGATCCGATCAACGGGACAGCCTGCACGTGAAATTACCGTGAAAATGGTTGAGCATGCATACCCTTAAAATGGTTCTCAGGGAGACTCAGCGTGACACAGAATGTAACGAGGCTGGCCCTTTGATGTTACAGGTACAGTTCATTTTTGCCAGCTGAGTGGACGGATCAACGAGAAATAAAGTGTCTTGCTGCAAGATACATCACATCGCCGGGAATTGAACACACGGCTTTACGATCGTGAGCTGAATATATATATATATATATATATATATATATATATATATATATATATATATATATATATATATATATATTGATCCATATATATATATATATATATATATATATATATATATTGATCCATATATATATATATATATATATATATATTGATCCATATATATATATATATATATATATATATATTGATCCATATATATATATATATTGATCCATATATATATATATATATATATATATATATATATATGGATCAAAACAGTCTGATCAAATTGGTTGGTGCTCTTGAGTTCCAAGCGTGATGCTAGCCTTCAGCCATTTTACATTTGAATTCAAATTCAAAATGGCTGAATACTAGCGTCGCGCTTGAAACTCAAGAGCACCAACGAATTTGAATCAAACTGTTTTGATCCATACATATAACTCCCAATAAATTTGTTGAGTGCCCTTCTTTTGTTTGTCCCCTCGCTCATATATATATAAACGGCGGTGCATCAGCATGGCCGCAGCTCTCAGCTGAAACTATAAAATATGTATTCATTCTGTTGAAGAGCGTAGCTCGAAACGTCAAAGACTTTCCGTATTCCTGAGCGTCATACTAATATATACTTTTGTTATTTACACCACCTGTCCTCGTCTGTTGTTATTTTTTGTATATTCTCCCATATATATATATATATACTAGCTTAAAATCCGCACTCTGTGCGATCTTTTAACCTAGCTTCTGCGGAGGGCTAATTGCGCCTGCAGCCCAAAACTAAAGAGGGATAAATAGCATGACTATAATATGTGGTGTTTGATCAGAGGTTAAGGGCGGATGAGAATTAATTCTGTAATGCAATCGTTCCAGTCCCACATTGAATTCCTACGTTGAATTTCTACTGATTTTCAATCCCAGGTTCATCCTGATTGCAAAAAGTAATAACATGTCTATGTAGAGCATATGTAGTGAGAGATACAGGGGTTCCGGACAGATAGAATTTCGCGACTATTATTATTATTATTATTATTATTATACATACATACATACATACATACATACATACATACATACATAAAAGACTCCCTTCAGTCATGAATGACCATGGGATTGCACCTAGAAAGTTACCCTCTGAGGCACAAGTCTTGACAAGGTTGTTTGTGGAAAGCCAGCAGTCACCCATGCGAACCAGCCTCCCCTCTCCATACCACCGATGTTATCCAAGGGAAAGGCAAAGGCCGATACAGTTTGGCACCAGTGACGTCATAACTCATTTCCACAGCTGAGTGGAATAACGTGAAAATAAAGTGTCCAACTCAAAAACACAACACGTAACCCGGTCCTGGAATCGAACTTACTACCTCATGATTATGAACCCGATGCTTTAACTACTGAGCCATGTGCCTTCGCACACACACACACACACACACACACACACACACACGCACACACATGTACACACAAACACACATGTACACACAAACACACATGTACACACATACACACATGTACACACATACACATACACACATGTACACATACACACATGTACAGACATACACACATGTACACACATACACATACACACATGTACAGACATACACACATGTACACACACACACGCACACATGTACTAGCGAGACTCCCGGCCTTCAGCCCGGTTTGTACTATGTTAAAATGTATTCATAAGGTACATATTAACATCTATCGGAATTTTTCATTTTCCTTACAATAAAAGTTGTAAAAGAGTATTTAAATATTGCATGACAAAATTTTAAGGATTTATTTATGATACCTATATACAAAAGGTAATAAAGATAATAATAGAGAAATGTATTGTACAAAAATTACAAAACATTTACAGAACTTCAGTATATACAGTGTTTTTAACTTTTTACGTCGGAGCATATATGAAGAGTCTCTGTGGGCTTCCTACATACAATTGACCACGTGAGAAACAACCCTCTTCTAGATGGAAACAGACAACCTGCAGTGTTAGACCTTGGGACTTATTAATGGTCAATGCGTAACTGACTCTGACTGGGAATTGCAATCGTTTGAAACGAAAGGGGACATCTGTTGGTATTGGTGGTATTCTAGGTATAAATACAATGTCTCCCTTACCACATCCAGTGAGAATTTTTGCTTCGATAATGTGAGGTTGTAATCCAGTCACAATCATATGTGTACCATAGCACAACCTTGGCTGATCCAGGTTTCTGAGAAGCACGATGACTGCATCCTTCTTCAATTCAAGTTGTGTGGCGGCAAACCGGACGGTTCCAGACTGTTGAGGAATTCAACAGGATAATGAACAGCATCGTCCTCGAGAACAACTTTGTCGATAGATTTATTGATGTAGCTATCTCCATCTCCCCTCTGTCACACTTGTTTTTCTCCCTAACCCCCTTTCTATCTGTCTCATATATTTTCTCTCTAGAGAGAAAAAGAGGTAGAGGTAGTGAGAGAGACACACATATGCAACTAGAGTAAGAGAGAGAGAGAGAGAGAGAGAGAGAGAGAGAAAGAGGAAGATAGTGAGAGAGATAGAGACATAGAGAGGGACATATATATAAAGAGAAAGCAGAGGTCAGGCATCTCACTTGTTTTTTCTTCGTAAGCCCCTTTCTCTGTCTGTCTCTCATGTGTTTTTTCTCTAGAGAGAAAACGAGGTAGAGGTCATGAGAGAGACATACACATACAATCAGAGAGAGAGAGAGAGAGAGAGAGAGAGAGAGAGAGAGAGAGAGAGAGAGAGGGGGAGCTAATGAAAGAGATAGAAACATAGAGAGGAACATATAGAAAGTAGAGGTCCGGCGGTGACTTCAAAGGAATAAATATAATGTATAAAGCTAGAGAAAGCTGGAGGTGGATTGAGTGGTAGGTAGAGTACTTTTTCATTATAAAAAAACATTACAGTGAAATAGAAAGTATGTGAAGTATATTTGCCACTTAAATACGGCTAGACCCTAAGGGTGAATGCTACTGTTGCTTTTAGCTCCAGGAGAACTTCTCCTCCAGCTGGCTATTGACACACTTTCTGTGTCCTGTCGGTATTTGCAAAGGGAAGCCATCCTTCCCATCGTCGATCTGACGTGATACACACGGGCCCGGCTTTCTGGGTAGTTACCCTTCGTCAGCGTACGACAATCACCGATCTTCGATGCGAAGGGCTCCCAATGCAAGTACATATATACTTTTTCCAATGGTGGATTGCTAGAAATAGGAGCCAATACACCACCAACTCGCCCCCCCACCAATCCGTTTTCGGAAAATAAGTGCACAGTTATCTGCGAAATGATGAAATTAATTTAAATGACTTAAAAAAACCTGAAATATTATCAATTTTATTTTCAGCAGCCAGCGTAGAGACAAAGAAACAAACTTTACTTTTTATATTTAGTGTTTTCAGCGATCAACGTACAAACAAAGAAACGCTGCTTTTTAGAAGGATATATAGACATTACGGTGAAATAGGCAGTAAGTAGAGTTCTAGAAATAGGAGCCAATACACCATCAACTGCCCCCCCCCCTCAATCCGTTTTCGGAAAAAGTGCACAGTTATCTGCGGAATGATGAAATTTATTTAAATGACACGAAAAACCTAAAATATCAAATTTCATTTAATGTTTTCAGTGGTCAACGTACAATCACAAAAAGTTTGCTTTTTATAAGAATACACGCACACACGTATAAACACTTGCACTTGCATAAGCACGCCCTCTCTCTCACATTCACTCACATACATACTCACAGGGTTAGGGTTTGGGTTATGTTTTAAGGCTACAGTTTAGGAGTTGGGATTTAGGGATAGGGTTATTTTAGAAGTTAGGGTTTGAGGTTCGGGTTTGAAGTGAGGGATTGAAAAAAAAAAAAACTGAATTTATAGATTTTTTTCACAATCGCAATCACAACTGTAATTTGTTTAGAATATAGAAATCCAAAGGAAAAAATACGGTGTTGTTTAATCCGAAATTTTCCGCTCACATTTAATCAAAAAGCATTGCATTAATTTAATTATTTTGTGAAGCTAACATTAATACTGGATATTTCGGCTAGTTATTTATGTTCAAATTTAACATATAATCGTCAGTACATGTTTTTACAAAAGTTTTTCAGTATTACCTTCCTTTTGTGGGGATGAGCATGTCTGTTTGGTACATATTATAATGCCTTCAGGCTTGCAGCTGCAACGATTACATTTATCTATAGCGACAAATATCTGTCCAATTATGTATACTTGTCCATTATAACGGCAAACTGAGGAAGATTCCCTGGTCTTTTGCGTTGTAGTTTCTGAAACAAATTTTACAAAAAATTCAACAAAATTTCAATTTGCTACATTCCATACAAAATATACATCGGTTATTGAAGCGGGTACTAGAAAATAGAATGCTTCCTGTTTATTGTATTTATGTTCTTGACCTTTTCGTTGATGCCTTTGCTCGTTGTCAACGCTGTCGTCAATTCTTTGATAATTCTACTGCTTTACATGTGGAAGTAGTTTAGTTTGAGAATTTGTGAGCTGTAATTGCTAATACAAATTGTAAGAGACGTATGTATGTATGTATGTATGTATGTCTATATGTATGTATTTTTTATTCAGTTATATTTCAAGATTTCTTGCCACTAGAGAAAGAGCCGGTTCCTAACCTAGATCCAAGGCTCCATCTTTTGGAATTTCAACATCAACAGCAGGTTATGTTTGTATGTATGCATATGAGCAGATTTGTATGTTTTGTTTTGTGTATGTATTCTCATGCATATAGTTGCATATCTAGACATCTCTTATATACATTATTAACATTGGACGGATATGCGTCCTCAGCTTGTTTGTTGTTACCATAACGTTTCAGCCGATTTACTCTCCAGCCTTCATCAGGCGTCCTGATAGAATTTTGAATCCAGCCCTGGGTTCCCATTCCTAAGGTATTTTTTGCTGATGTTGATGTTGTTATTGTTATTATTATCATTATTATTATTATTATTATTATTATTAATATTAATATCTAAGAGCGCGGGCTACTAACTCCAAGATTCCGAGTTCAATTCCAGGCAGTGCCTTGGATAAATAATAATAATAATAATAATAATAATAATAATAATAATAATAATAATAATAATAATAATAATAATATCTGCAAAAAATACCTTAGGAATGAGAACCCAGGGTTGGGTTCAAAATTCTACCAGGACACCTGATGAAGGCTAGTGAGTAAATCAGCCGAAACGTTATGGTAGCAACAAACAAAATGAGGACACAAATCCGTCCAATATAAATAATGTAAATTATGTAAATAATGTACAAACTTCCTCATCTCTAAAATATAGAACAGTATGCTCTTATATACTTAAATAATAAACTTCTGGAAAGTTTCACAGAGTTTTACAGTTCCAGTGATGAGGTGGGTCTATAGCCTTCGAATCAGCTTTCTTCTTTCTGGTTTTGAGAAGCCTAATTTCTCAAGATTGGTATTTAGACAATGTGTTGCATATCCCAGGGCCCAAATAATTACAGGTATAAACCTGAACTTGTAATCTGAATAGAGTAACTGCAGGCTGGAGAGTAAATCAGCTGAAATACCTATCAGCATAGGTATTCTCTTTTTCATTGATCTTCAGCTTTATGTTAACATCTACTGGGAAGCTAATTTCCACAACTGTGCACAGTTTCTCTTCTCTATCCCAAATCATTATATCAGGTCTATTGTGTTTACATTTTATTGAAGTTTTCACTGGGACATTCCACCAGTATTCCTTTTTATTATGAGTGGCTATGGCTTTCACCATACTGTGGGTTCTTATCTCTTTGCCCTTGAAGATATCTTCAGTGTTAACTCCACAAAATCTGCATCGATTCTCACATTTTGCGGCTTTTCCTGCATCTCTGTCCCTTTTGTGCATCAGGTATTTGGTTGATATTTCCTGTTCCTGGATTGCAAACGCATATCCTTCGAAGTGGGGGGTAGTAATCCGGTTGTTGCTCCATGATAGACTGCTTTGATGATCAAAGTTACTATCATCTTGGAGCTTTCTACTAACATATCCATGCATGGTCTTCTGCTGATATATGCTTATCTTTTCATGTGATGATACATTGGGTAGAGTTGTGCAACTTGTTTGGGCATGTATTTAAGGTTATCAGACAAGGAATGCTGCTGAGTGAGATACTTTTCAAGTCTTATGTTATCAGCCTCATGTATGCAAACTTGGTCATGGAATGCATTTCGTCACTTGGTGGTTAGAAGATACTGCTGAAGGGGTATAATGCGACGTTCAAGGGCAGTCTGGATTGATCTCAAGCCATTGCCACCTTGTTTTCGTTTTAGGTAGTGGCGGTCTACGTCACTGTTGATGTGGACATTGTGTGCTGGTTGGTATCTTCCGGGTTTTCACATCAAAGGCTCAGATCTCATCAAGCGTCCAATCAAGCAGCCAAAATGTTGGTATGAGTACTGGCACTGCAAACACATTGTGGGTCACTGTTTTATTGGATGCAGAGAGTTCCGAGGTCCAAATTTTCTTTATTCGATTGTAATATACTTTCGTGATACGTGTTTTGTTGCAGGAGCTATTGTAAAATATGTTTTTATTCACCCCTAAATACCTGTAACATTCCTCATCAGATATAGGGGAAACAGTCAAGTCATTGATGTATGTATGTATGTATGTATGTATGTATGTATGTATGTTAATCGAAGTGTACAACATTATATATCCATTACGGCTGATTTTACCAATGAGTTTCGCACTAAGGGTTGAGCAAGATGTTAGATAACAGCTCGATTATGTAACTCAACATCTTGCTGAACCCCTAATGCAAAACCGATTATAACATCGGCCGTGATGTATATATAATACTGTACACTTTGATTAACATATCTATTCTAAGGACAAATATAAGAATGCATATTTTCTCTGACTTATGGATTCGTAGACGGCTATATCTGTCTGTCTATCTGTTTCTCTTTCTTTCTCTCTCTCTCTCTCTCTCTCTCTCTCTCTCTCTCTATATATATATATATATATATATATATATATATATATATATATGTACATATCACCCATCATCTTACATTTCCTCACTCCAACACTCCCATCACTTCATCAATTACGGTACACTCCCTTCAGGGTTACAACTATTGCTCTCTCTGGCCTGCGTCTCGCGTGTCACTACGCCCCTTTCCTTCAATGACTCTTAGACTTCCTCTCCACCATAGTGTATTTCCCCCTTCTTGTTCCCTTTCGTTTATAACTTCTGTTTATATTCCCTCTTATAATGTTGGCTAGCTCAAGATACCCACAACCCACCTCTAATGTCTCCTAATACCACCTCTTAACTTGATCTCGCCATAACCCTTTCAAATCTAGGATGCCTTCGAACCTTTTTCTCCCTTACTGCACTCGCTTCCCCCACCTACTTTTCTCCTCCTCACCTTTCTTATTATCTTATTATCCTTTCCCTCCATTGTCCCCCACCCACCTCTGGAATGTTTTCATTGCATTCACATTCTGCTCTTCTTCCTCTGCCTCTATGATACTCTTTAGCGGTTGTTCTCATAGCTCCCTCACACTCGGAGTCCCTGCCCTATCCCCACAGTTTCTGTAACACTTCATCTTTCCTCTTCTGGCCAACGCCCCACTTTGAATGAATGTATATATATATATATATATATATATATATATATATTTATATATATATATATATGGGTACGCTATGGGTACGTATTTCTAGAATAATTTAGCATACAACTTTCAAATATATTTTACTTCCAAAATAACAAGTATTACCTTGACATTTCTCTTTGGTACATGATATTTTTCCTTTGAATTTGCAGATGCAATGATTGCATTTATCTATGGCAATGAAGGTCTGTCCAAATACAAATATTTTCCCATTGTAGCGGCACTCTACTTTAATGTCGATTTTTGTTGTTGCTGTTGTAAAAAAAAAAAAAAAGAAATAAAATAAATGTTTTAAACAAATTAAATAAAACTTTGAATACAGCACCCTCCTCCAGAAGATAACAGACAAGAGATTAACTGGGTGAGCAGTTTGTGACACAGACAAGATAGATGAAATAAAAGAGTTAACAACAGATAATGAGAGTAAAAGAGGAGAGTGGGAAACAAGAAGATAAGTCCGACAATTTAGAATTAAAAGTACTGTAAACCTTCATCTAGACGTAAACGATTTTATATAAAGCAATGAACATATAATTCAGTGTCAGATATTCCATAAATATCTTTTAATATTACCTTGCATTCTTGGAGGCGGGCATGTTCTCTTGCTACAAGTTATAACACCTTTGCTCTTGCAGCTGCACTGATTACACTTATCTACGGATGGGAACGTTTGTCCAAATATATATACGTGTCCATTGTAGTGGCATATAGCGAAAAGGTCGAACTTTTCTGTTGTAATTTCTAAAAGATGTGCTTTTAATAAAAAAGAAAAAGAAATACGTATGAATTTTGACGCTCCAAATGACGCCCCACCCCCACGAAGAAAAGATACATTCAGCTCATTACTCTCGTATATGTAAGACAATGAGGTAATATGTTTACATTGTTTCTTTCCGTGTCTAACAAAATACCCACAATATAACAAATGATCATTATGATTAAACGACCAGAGTTAGTGACTTGTAAGAAAACAAAAACAACACATTTCATATTTTACTTTGAAAAGCATTTTAGGAAGTACAAATCTCAAAGTCGAAATAAATTTTCATTAGATCACTATTAAAGGAAGTAATTTAATTCTAATTTATTTTTATTTTATACTTCAAGATATTTTCGTTTCGTTAAAAGAATCCTAAATGTTGCAAAATCAAATATAGCGCAAGGCAATTTTTAAATCAGTAGCATGATGTTCTCTGAATGACAATGGTACAAAACTATATCTATTTCACATTTAATGCACTACTTAAAATTACAAGATTCTTTCATTTAGTTGTAAACAGTAAATTATATTTATTGTGCTTAGTATGTCTTATAAAAATAGCGCTGAAATTACCTTCACCCTGTGAGGAGCATATTTTTTGGGTACACTCCACTTTTCCTTTGGACCTGCAGCTGCACTGATTACATTTATCTATAGAAATAAATGTCTGTCCAAATATGTATACTTTTCCATGGTAACGGCAAACTGCAGAAGTGTCGCCCTTCTCTACTGTAATTACTGAAAGTAAAGTTTTACAGGAATTGAGTTTTAATTTCAATATGCTACACTGCCTCAAATATAAGCTTTTAGTCAGTTCATATGAAAAGCAATATCTTAAGTATAGTTGTATCCGAAATCTGGATAAAAGGTAGACATGAAACGTCAATCGTTTATCTGTTTTCTGGCCCTGAAATGCAGCTAATGGAAGAGGCAACACTAAAATGATAAATAAATTTAAATATAGAGACAACGCAAGGAAATACAGTTTATTTTGAATCTGTTCAACAAATAATATCGTAAAGCTGAAATAGCTGTGGTTCTATAACTGTAATGGTGTTAAGCTCATAAAAGCTCCACTCCTTTCATTGTGCCTCCGATGTGAATACTACTTGCAATAGATTGACATAACTACCTCTCGTCCATTTAGTACCTTGGAACTGGAGGGTCGGATCGGTTTTATGAGTTTCTGGTTACTTTAAGAGGTATTTACCTTACTTATTGATAAGATTGGAAGTTGTATGTCACACTCTACAGGGAAAAGACATGAGCTATCAAGTTAATACATTGTTTTATGTGTATAATACTTCACAGATATCACACAAATAATTTTATACGGCACGCACTGATGGAATTCTAAGGTCTAACTTCCAAAACATAGCGTAGTTATCATGTTAGAAACTGACTAGTTTCACGCAAGAAAGCACCGAGATAAATTGAAATTTTAAAATTATGAAATTATAAAAGAAATCATTAAAAAACGATGCATTAAATTTATTGTTGACCTTCGTTTTTTTTTCTTTATTTAGTTTTAAAAACATTTCACTTCCGCTAATAATACCTCTATATCAAATTCTATTATTCTTCATAGTAGTATATCTGACTTGTTATAATTTTCAGCAAATAAAACAAGATCATGGTCACCTTATTAAAGAAATTTATATTAGAAATGATTCTGGAAACAAATGTAATGCAGAAAAATTTTCCAAACGAAATTAGGGAGTGTTACTAATAATATAAAATGATTTCTATCTATATATTTTTTTATTCTATGCAGATTTGAAAATAAATGATATTCTCAGTTTAATAAGAACAATAAATTTTTTTTATAAAACGGTGATCACATTTATAGCTCAGTGCATCCTATTTCTCAAACATTTTTTAGTATTACCTTGAGTTGTTGTGGCAGGGCATATAGTTTTGGTGCATACTATGTTTCCGTTGGCCTTGCAACCGCACTGATTACAGTTATCTACTGCTGTGAACGTTTGTCCAAATATATATATTTGTCCATTGTAGCGGCATACTGAGTAAGATTTCTTCTGTCTTGATTCTGAAAGAATTGTTTTACACGAATTCAATATGAACTGAAGATCCGCTTTCTTACTTCCTTAAAAATATTTTGTCAGCTCATCTTGCTTTAATCTATTTCTGTCTATCCTATGTACTTGTCTCTGAGATGAAGCCAAATGACAGACACGAAAGGTGAATTATTGTTTAACTTAGTTCATCAAACAAAAACTATGTCACATAACAAATGACAATGACTACAATCTTGTTGTTTTGCATTGAAATACGTTCATTGTAAGTGCTGAACTCAAAGTCAAGATCATCAATGTCAGCAGCAAATAACACTAAAAGAAAAGAGCACACTTACTTTGACCATTGCAATTTTTCTTTGTGCAAATGATTTCTTTAGAAAGCATACAGTAACACATGTCGCAGCCGTTGATAGACATGAATTTGACACCAATTTTATAAACAACATTATTGTAGGTGCACGACTCAGACAAGTATATCTTCTTTGTAGTGGAAATAGAACGTTTCATTGCTATAATAAATGACAAAAACACCAACCCCCAAAAAAACAATGTAAGACAGTAACGATTATGTTAGATGATTAATTATTTTAACAGTAGATGAAACAATGTGCTTGGATATTTATCTTTTAATTAAATATCACCGTTTACTTATCTATAATTTTATAGAATTCCATATGACTTTCTACTTGATTAAATATCTGCGATATGTTATTTTTAATACGATTAGAAGTTTTGGAAATATTTAAATCATCGTTACAGTTGAAAAATACCCTAATATTTACATCGACGCTGCGTTTCGACTTGTTTGATCGTAATAGCTATTAGGTGTCTCATTTCTGAATGTTAAATATTAGCGGGCTGGATCTGGCTCCTGTATTTCTAAATCAAGTGAACTAACGCCATTATCCACGTAGTCACTGATGCATAATAATTTTTCATTTAAATATATTTTAAGTAAATGACTCCACGTTGATATTATTTTAGTGTTGGCTTCACTGCTTGTGTTTCAACGAGTTAATTACATTTTTGATTTCGCTAAGTAGTTGTCTATAAATTATGGATATATACTCTATAACGAATATGATTTCCTTTATAATACCATATAGGTTCAGTCATTCTCGACTTAGATCTCTCTGTTCTTTGAAATACTTCGATATTTTTTTCTGAAACTTTAGTGTTTCTCATTATTTTAATGAGATTTTCTGTAAATGCAAGGGAGTTATCAGTTCGTTTATGTTTGAGTTATTCCTGATTAGGCTTAATTACAATAAATTTGTAACACTCTTCCATTATTTCAGAATAGTTTAAAATTATGTCATGTGAGGAACGAGGATGGTTTGTAGCTAGATTCATCATAAAATTTATGACTGACATGTAGTAGTAGTAGTAGTAGTAGTAGTAGTAGTAGTAGTAGTAGTAGTAGTAGTAGTAGTAATAATAATAATAATAATAATAATAATAATAATAATAATAATAATAATAATAAAACAATTCCTATCATAGTAGGTGCCTTAGGTATAATAAAAAAATATTCAGACAAGTACATAACAAAAACACCAGGACTTACAAATATATATAACATACAGAAAATTGCACTACTGGGTACTGCACACATTCTACGCAAAACACTTTCAATACAGTAAACATAAGAGCACCACAGCAAACCACAGCACATACCCAAGGCGCACAGAGCTGCGCTCGGTAGTGAAGTGAAAGCACGTTATAAAAATAAAACTACTGAACGATAATAATAATAATGAGACAGTTGTTGAAGATAAAATGTCACTATCCTCTGGGATTTTCCAATCAACACTGACAGAACGATCCAGGCTAATCAATCAGACATAATTATCAAAGACAGGGAAGACAATACTTGTAGACTAATAGATGTAAGTGTTCTCACTGATAAAAATATATCTATAAAGGAATTTGAGAAATTAAGTAAATATAAGGACCTGGAAATTGAAATACAAAAGATGTGGCATCTTAAAACGAGAACTGCTCCACAAACTCTCGTGATAACAGAGTAAATGAGCCTGAATTTTTAAGGGAAGGCCTCTTGCTTGACAGTGGTTCGAGAAAGAAATGGATAAGCGAAGAGAACAAGGTGGTGATGCAGTACTACTTGGAAAGTGAACCCAAAGTAAGGGCTTACAGAAAGTGTATGTTAGCACTTTGGGTAAAAAAAGGTTTGTTTGAATTAACAGAGTCAAGACGTCTATCCCCAATTCTGGATGACAGAACTGGGGGTAGAAGAAATCACAAGAGAACTAAAAGCAAAAGGGAGATCAAGAAATAGAACAGACAACCAACATAAGTGATACAGTTCAAGCCAAAGGAGAAACTAGAAGAAAAAATAATAGCACCACCGATCAAGAAGGGAAAATTGCCACCAGCGACTTAAGTGAGGTAGGTTAGAAGATTTTAGATGAGTTGAAAGAAGCAGTGGGTAAAGAAGAAAGAAAAATATTACTAGTATTAAAAGGTGTTAATAGAAGCAAGTTGCTAGATATTGATAGGAACGTAGATTCTGTTATCAATATGATAGATACTAAAAATATAGGTGACACTAACTTTACTGATTTTTGCATGAGGGGGAGTAGTTACTGGCAGAATAGGTATTCCTCAAGAAAAGATTATGAAGGAACAGATGTTGAAATGGAAATTAGAAAATAAAGTGAAGACTCTATGACAAAATCTGAGTAGAATATAAGCCTGGTAACAAGGTAAGTTCTGAAACAAGATTTAAATCTTGTCTTGTGAAAAACTACTTAGTCAAAGAGAAAGGATTTGGGATAGTCATGGAAGAGTTGAAACAGCGTATCATAGCAATAGCAGGTAAGCTTTCCAGATAACAGAAAAGAATAGATCAGTTAGTCATAATGAAGATGCAGTATGGTTAAAGAAAGTAGTTAGTGAGAAACAGCTAGATCTAAAAGTATCTAGTGCATTAATGAGTAAAGTGTTAGGAAGAATGCCGAACTGGAATAGCTCAGGACCAGATTTAGTTCAAGGGCACTAGTTAAAGAAATTTAGTAGCTTACATGGGAAACTGAGGGAACAACTTCAGGATGGCATGGATTTACCGTTGAATTGCATGGTTTTACTTCTCTAGGTACCGAGCTGCAGGCCCACCTACTTATGTTACTTTTTGCTCCTGTTACCGCCTTGTATTCTCGTAGTGTCGATCACTTCGATGTGCTTGGTTTCTGTTTCTATGACAGTGACGTTGTACGTATGCGCAAACCTGGATCTTCCTTTTCTTAGTTCTCGCAGGATACCCCTCGAAACCTTCAGCTTCCGCAGTAGTGACTCTAGGGTCAATACGTACAGAAGGGAAGAGAGGACGTTCTTGACGGATCGATCGCATGATGCTGAACGTTTCTGATAAGTAAACATTTACCCTGATCACTAGGTAATGTCACTGTACATTGTCGTGATCTGACTTCCGAAAATAGGCCTGAAACCAGCTGCCTTCAGAATAGCCGCAAAATATTGATGGTCGACCCCATCGAAATCTTTCGAGTAATCTAAATTTATCAGGGTTCCTCTCATATCAGGTTCTTTACCCACACTTTCTATGATGTATCAGTTGAGGTGAAGGTTATCGCGGATAGATCTGCTTGGTATGGCACATGTCTGTACCTCACCTACTAGAGTATCAATGACAAGCGTCAACCTCTTAGTTAACACCTTGACCAAAATCTTGCATTTAGCAGAGTTAGGGCTTGAAGTTGTTAAAACCATTTCCCCTTATTCAGGTCTTTCTCTGCCCCACCACCACATCTCTTTTCTCAGGATTGGGAGTTCTCTCGTTCTTCTGTCAGTTGCAGTTGCCAAGAGAACCCCACGGATATGAAGATAAATCTCGTAAAGCAGACTACCAAGCCATTTCTTCCCTTATTTCATCAATTGTATTTGGCCTCAGTCGAGAACGGTGACAGGCTGCTGAGGTAGGCGGTAAATTCCACCCCGCTCTCCAGTCTACCGTCTGCCTCAAACACTTGAGCGAAGTGACATTGGAAAACCACACACATCTGCCTGGAATGGAATAGCACGTACCCTCACAATCTGTCAAAGACCAAATTGTGACTTTGTTGCAACGTTGTGCCTCTGCCACTCGGACCCATCGAACAGCTTTTATTCCTCATGAAACAGAGCACGTATCATAACTTTGGTAAGGCAGCCTTCGTGCTTAGCGTTGAAGAATCTGTCAAGAGCCCATCCTGCCACCAGCACTTTGCCTTTTCTAAGCGTTTCTTCTAAGTTACTAACTAGCTATTTCCTTACTCAAAATCCCCTATCCCTATTTCCTTATTAAACCAAATCGATTCTGATCTAATAGTCATTTTTAGGGCT
This sequence comes from Octopus bimaculoides, assembly GCF_046866305.1. Classification (NCBI taxonomy): domain Eukaryota; kingdom Metazoa; phylum Mollusca; class Cephalopoda; order Octopoda; family Octopodidae; genus Octopus; species Octopus bimaculoides. The sequence continues at coordinate 42,833,168 of NC_142938.1, forward strand.
AACCACAATCGGTTATTGACGATTACTCCTGCCAAGTCCCTCTTAACTAGTTTTCTAATCCGGTCTCTGAGTTCAGCTTCCAGTTGCCGAGCCTCTGTCTATAAAACTATCTAGGTCCCTGATTTGTTGTGCGTGTGACCGACAACTTCGACTTGTAGATAATCTATGCTTACCGTTTCTATTGGCTATAGAAAACTATTTGGATACGATATAAATGATCCGATGCTCTTTCTTCCTGTCCATATGGAGAGATTCAATAATCTAGTCGGTACCTATCAAACAATTGGAAACGATTGAGTACAGTTGCTAGGCTTTTATACCCACCTCTTCTGTCAGATCCACGTAACCCAGATGTGCATTCAAGATATCATTCCAATTTCTCGCTGGCTTTAAAGGACGGGATGATCTCAGGAAAGCCGTCAAAGGTCTGAAAAAATCCAGTCGCCTCTCTCAGTCAGGCAATCACTTTGACTAGTTTGAAGGCACCACCTTCATTATTGTTCACGACTAGGACCAAAACTTATCGTCCAGGTCCAAAAACATCGACCATATTTCAAGGCCTAGGCCTTTCTGAAACAACACAGCCGCTCCGTCCCGCCCCATTCCGGGCTGAGTAAGAAATGCGAAGATTTCAAAATCGCAGAAAGTAGGTATTATGGCGCGTGTGTCAGAAATCCTGGACTTGCTGTTGATTATGACATCCGAACCTAGCGACCTGAGGTCATCGAGTAAATGACACTACCTCCAGGATGATCCCAGACCACGGGCATTTATACACCTCACTCTCAGAGTTGCCGTGTTTGTAGATAGAGAAAACGGAGGAAAGGAAACAGGTGACTCGGTGTCCATGGAATTTTGAGTTTATATGTTTCTAAGTTCACTCTTAATAATTTCAAAATAACGTGAGTAGAGGGTTACTTCCCCTGTTGCTGTTTTGCGAGCATCCTTGTTGTTTAGGATAAGTTAGAGGTACTGAGTACCAGCATACCAGCAAACGATTGCTTGCCTGTGAAGTCACCCGACGACACACTTCTTTGCCGTTGTTATTTTTGTTGTTGTTGCTGTTACTGTTGCTTTTGTTGCTGTTGTTGTTGTTGATGTTGCTATTGCGTTGTTGTCGCTGTTGCATGTATTATTGTTGTTGTTGGTTTTCTCGTGCAAGTTTGTAGTAGCACGAGAATTTCTCGCTAACTTTTCGTTAAATCTGTTGGTGGATGTTGTCGTCACTTCATCTCCAAACAGGCGAAAAGAAAACAGATGAAAGTAAATAAATATTACAAATATTGTGCCCTTTACTCCACAATTAGATAGTATCTCGTAAAGTAGGGGCCTCTATCTAAAGTTTCAACCAAAACTTTCTACAGTAAACAAATAATTTCATCAACGTGAGGCACAGCCAAACCAAAGGTTAATAATAATTCTTTCTCATTTTGGCACAAGGCCAACTATTTTAGTTGCGGGGTTAAGTCAATTACATCGACCTCAGTGTTCAACTGGTACTTAATTCATCTAGCCCGAAAGGATGGAAGTCGACTATGGTGGAATTCGATGTTAGAACGTAAAGACGCAAGAAATGCCGCCAAGCATTTTAACAGACGTGCTAACGATTCTGTTAGCACTCCACCTTAATAATTTGTTCCAAAGTTTGGCACAAGGCTAGCAGTTTTATGGGTAGGGGTAAATCAATTACATCGAGCCCAAATGTTCAAGTAGTACTTATTTTATCGACCCCGATGAAAGACAAAGCCGACCTCTGCGGCTTTGAACTCAGAACGTGAAGACGGAAGAAATGCCGCAGAGCATTTGGTCCAGTGTGTTAACGATTCTGCCGGCTCGCCGCCTTAATAATAACAATAATAATGATAATGACGATGAGGATATTGATTTCTTTGTTATTGCATTAGGAGAGGTTGTTGTGCGACTTTCCTATACAAAGTGAAAGAAGTAAACGAGGTTCGTTCAAAAAGTATGCGACCTTTGGGCATAAAAAAACCCCAACAATTTTGTACATTTTACAAATTTTATTTAAACACCTTCAAAGTACTCCCATTGAGAGTTCACACATTTCTTCCAGCGGAACGCCTTCTATGGAATGATACGGAACTTCACCGTCGTTTTCTCATAATTTCATCTCACGACTCAAATCGTTTTATTTACAGTGTGGGTTTCAGCTTGGGGAAGAGCCAGAGGTCATGCGGTGCCAAGTCGGGAAAGCCTGTTGAAAGCCTGTTGAACAAGTGATGTGTTGTTCTTGACGAGGAAAGCTTGGATTATGTGAGCGGAATGAGCAAGCGCATCGTGATGGTGAAGTTGTCAATTCTTTGCCGCCCACAAGTCCTGTCGCTTTCCAGGCACAACATCGCGAAGGCGACGTATAAGCCTCCAGGTAGTATTCCTTATTGATTGGTTGGCCTTGTGGTGCGTATTCATGATGTACAATACCACGGGTGTCATAGAAACAAGTTAACATTACCTGCACATTGCTGCGAACCTGTCGTGCTTTTTTGAGCCTTTGTGATAATGGATGCTTCCATTGGGAGGACTGGGACTTGGTTTCCGGGTTGTAACTATAAACCTATGTTTCATCATCAGCGATGGTGGTCTTCATAAGTCTGCGTTGCTTCTGTGGCTCCACCAGCACCTTGCACACGAACTTCGCTGTCACTCTCTGCATACATAAATCCTCCGTTAAAATGGAATGCACTGAGCCTGTGCTTATTCCCACTTCACGAGCAATTTCCTGGATTATTACTCGACGATCTTCCATGTCTATTCGCCGAATCTTCTCAATTGGCTTCTCGTTTTGGTTTGTGGATAGCCTGCCTGAGCTTGCCTCGCTCTCCACTGAGGAGCGGCCGTAGTTGAAGCGGTTGTACCACTTCTTGATCTGAGTTTTTCCTATAGTATCATCACCAAAATCCTGCTGAATTTTGCGGGTGGTTTGAGCTTGAGTATCAAGCTTTTAGCAAAACTTGATGCAATATCTCTGCTCTATGCATTCGGTCATGTTGCGTGAAAACGAAAATCCAACGTTGGCATAACAACAGGGAACTGATGCGGTCTACTGGAGCAAAACTTTTCTCGCATGCGAAGCAAGGGTGGAATCATCTCCCACCCAAAGGAATCTGCCTACGCGGTATTAGCTTTGAAGGGAAAAACTAAAGTCAGATACTTTTCGAACACATTTCGTATATCCTGTCGTTGACAAAAACAAATTATACGTATTATAATTGACTTTTTTCTTGTTGTCTGGAAAAAGAAAAGAGCCAGTTGTTGGTTGCTGATGATACAGCACTGGTGGCGGATTCGGAAGAGCAACTGAGGAGACTGGTGATAGAGTTTGGAAGAGTGTGTGAGAGGAGGAATCTGAAAGTAAATGTAGCTCAGAGGAAGGTAATGAGATGTTCAAGAGATGGAATGGCTGGTAGGACGGATGTGAATATAAATGGTGAGATGTTAGAGGAGGTGAGTGTTTGTAAGTAACTGGGATCACATGTGACGATGGACGGGGAGTTGGCTGAGGAAGTGGGATACAGAGTGAGGGAGGGGAGTAAGATACTTGGAGTTGTGAAAGGTATGCTGAGAAATAAAAGGGTAAGTATGAAAGCGAAAAGAGTTGTGTTGTGTATGAGGGCGTCTTCGTGCCGACAATGTTATATGGTGCAGAGACGTGGGGGCTGGAAAAGCGGAAAGGAGGCGACTAGATGTGTTTGAGATGAGATGTCTGAGGGTTATGGTTGGTGTGACACGGATGAACAGGATGAGGAATGAGGAGGTGCGAAGGCAAACAAGAATGAGAGAAAAACTAACAACCAAAATGGATAGACGAATGTTGAGATGGTTTGGCCACATGGAGAGGATGGATGAGGAGTGGATGGTAAGGAGGATGATGAAGGCAGAAGTGGTAGGCAACAGAACCAGAGGCAGACCTCGGTTTGTGTGGACGGATGGAGTGAGGAAAGCTTTGGTGGTTAGAAGTGTTGGAGTGAGAGAGGCAAGAGAGTTTATAAATGATAGGAAAGCATGGAGAGTGTTTGTGGGGGGGGGGGTGAATTTGATGTTGCTCAAAGTGGTACGGAATCAAAATGATGCAGCGGGGTAAACCGACATATGCTGTCGGGCCCCGCTGCTGATATTGGGGGTTGCGTTCTATGCCTTGACCAGAGCATAGAACGGTGCTCTCCTCTTTCAGCTGGGAAATGAATGGAATGCCTGGTGTGTCTTGTTGTGACTATCCCCTCCTAAATAAATGGGGAATAGGCCCGGGTATATATAAAAAATAATTGACGTGACATTTCCATTTGAAATATGAGATAAAAAAAGAGAAAGAGAAATGAAAATTTATAAAAATCATCAACATTTGGAACGGAGAATTTAACATGCACATGATACTGCTGCTTATTATGGGGTATTGGGAACTGACAGAAAAATCTGAGAACAAATTTTGAAAAACTTGATCTTAAACTGGGAGTAGTTGTTGTACATGTTTACTAGGTTCGGCAGGAATTATCCGCGAAGTCCTCAGTATGAACAGATATAAAGAGAAGGAAAAAGGAAGGCATGTACTTAGTAGTGGGGTTTGAGTTACCGGATGGATATTTAATTAGTGACCCTGAGGATAGTGGATACAAATAGCTTGGCATTTAGGAGCTGAATAAAGTTCTATATGAGGAAGGAAATGTAGACGACGTCTATTTAAACAGGTTACAGCTGCAACTGAAAGCAAAATTGAATGGGAAGAACTTAATTATTGCTACCAAAATTTTGGCTGTGCAAGTTATTAGATAAAGTGCAGCTATTTTGAATTGAACCAATGAAGAGATAAAAAAAGTTGGATAGGTTAATGTGAAAGAAAATTGTTGACAAAGATACATTGCACCCAAAAGCAAATGTTATAAGGCTATTTACATCGCGGAACGTATGAGGACGTGGACTTATAAGAGTGAAAGATTGTTTGGCTAGGGAAAGCATGTCTTTAGATTTGTATTTGGCCAGCAGTAGAGAACAACGTTTAAGATATGTTACCAAAAGCAGAGGCTTATGCATTGAGATTACTGAAGGTAAAACGAAAATTACAAACAAAGGCTGCTAGCTGAGAATCTGAGTACGAGGGAGGGTACGGTCGATTCGGAAAACAAATGAAGGATGTAAAAGCAGAATCTTCGTGGAATTGGTTGCCAACAAGTGATCTTGAAATGGACAGAAAGTTTGTTGGTGGTTCCTCAGGACCAAGCGTTAAACACAAACTCGATAAGGAATATATATTTAACCCAGATGAAATAAATAAATGTAGGTTACGTGGGAAGAAGGTGGAAAGTATGACACACATTGTGAGTGCCTGTGACATGCTTACACAGAGGGAATGTAAAAGTGTATTTGCACCTCCAATGGTCTTTATGCAAGGAATACGGCTTTCTAATCACCGAGAAATAATAACTGCACAAATCAGAGAAAGTTCTAGAAAATAAGACAGGAAAACTCTTGTAAGACTTTGCAATCCGTACTGCTGGGGTTCTTGAACATACTAGGTTAGACATAACTTTGGTGGCGAAAAGTACTGTAAGTAGGTGTTTGTTGATCGGTGTAGCTTGCCCAGGAGCCAATTACATCAATGGTAAATAAAACGAGAAAATCGTACAGTATACATATTTAAGAATTAAATGTCCAAAGAATGTGGAATATGAAAGCGAGAATGGTACCAGTTGTGATTGGAGTACATAGACTTGTGACGAAAAACCTTCAGGAAAGCCTTGACACAATTGGAGCCTGTTCCAGCCTTACGACATTGCAAAAGACAGTATTTCAGGGAACAGTCAATATCCTGCACAAAATAATGACTGAGTTTACATAATGTAATAAGGAATCATTCAAACGATTCCAGTATCAATAAGAGCACCACTGTGCAAATGAAGGAATAATAATAATAATAATAATAATAATAATAATAATAATAATAATAATAATAATAATAATAATAATAATAATAATACATGGTAAATACTGGGCTAAACTAAATGCGAAAGAAATAGACAGAGAAAAATCCCAGCAATGGCTGAGAAGCTCAGGACCCAAAGCAGAGACTGAAGGATTTTTAATTGCTGCACAAGACCAGAGCCTCCCCACCAGAAATTACCAAAAACACATAATGAAAAGAAATATAACAAGTAACTGTAGAATATGTGGAGATGGACAAGAAACAATAAATCATATTATCTCTGGCTGCCCAATCCTGGCTAAGAAGGAATATATTCACAGAAACGACAGAGCTGGGACCTATATACACTGGAAGCTATGCCAACACTATGGAATAACAACAGAAAAAAGATGGTATAAACACACGCCAGAAAAGGTCACAGAAAACGAGAAAGCAACCATACTTTGGGATATGCCAATAGACACAGATAGAGAAATTAAGTCAAATAGACCAGATATAGTTGTCAAAGATCATGAAGAAAAAAAATGCTTTCTAATTGATGTATCAATACCAGCAGATGACAACGTTTCTCTAAAAGAAATGGAAAAACTTTCAAAATACAAAGACCTGGAAATAGAGATAACTCGAATGTGGAATCTAAAAACAGAAACAATTCCTATCATAGTAGGTGCCTTAGGTATAATAAAAAAATATTCAGACAAATACACAACAAAAATACCAGGACTTACAAATATATATAACATACAGAAAATTGCACACATTCTACGCAAAACACTTTCAATACAGTAAACATAAGAGCACCACAGCAAACCACAGCACATACCCAAAGCGCACAGAGCTGCGCTCGGTAGTGAAGTGAAAGCACATTATAAAAATAAAACTACTGAACAATAATAATAATAATAAAATACAAAGACCTGGAAATAGAAGTAATTCGAATGTGGAATCTAAAAACAGAAACAATTCCTATCATAGTAGGTGCCTTAGGTATAATAAAAAATATTCAGACAAATACATAACAAAAACACCAGGACTTACAAATATATATAACATACAGAAAATTGCACTACTGGGCACTGCACACATCCTACGCAAAACACTTTCAATACAGTAACCATAAGAGCATCACACCAAACCAAAGCACATACCCAAGGCACACAGAGCTGCGCTCGGTAGTGAAGTGAAAGCACGTTATAAAAATAAAACTACTGAACAATAATAATAATAATAATAATAATAATAATAATAATAATAATAATAATGATAATAATAATAGGGCTACAGCAAATATTCTGCTTGATACTACAGATTTGCTTGTCAGTTGTTTGACCTTGACCAGTTGAGCATGTCCCTTAGTGACTGACAATATGTGCATCTCTGATCATGAGCAGAAGTAGTGGGGGAGTATCATAGCCATGTGTTGAGAGGAATTCTTGGGGGTTTGGATAATTCACCTTTGGAAACATGGGTGTTTTTCTCAACATTCTTAAACAAACCTTATTCAGGGACCTTTTGAGCGGGATGGGCTACTCGACCTGAAGAAAATTCTAACTGGGCCCCACCTGCGAGGTCATGCACTGTTTATTTTGATATGAGATCACCATGTCGTGCACATATGCTTGTGATGCATGTGCCTGATATACCCTTATCAGATGGGTATAATGGGTATAATGGGCTTCGTATATTTTACCCCAGTGTCACTTTGATGGCATGCACTGCTCTCTCACTCAATAATAATAATAGTAATAATAATAATAATAATAATAATAATAATAATAATAATAATAATAATAATAATAATACCTAACAAATACGAAGAAGAAGAAGAAGAAACAAGAAAAGCTATAAAACAAATGAAATCCAAACTAAAACTAGAACAGCAACGGACCATGATAAAACGATGGCAAGAAAAGCCCCTACATGGTAAATAATGGGCTAAACTAAATGCAAAAGAAATAGACAGAGAAAAATCCCAGCAATGGTTGAGAAGCTCAGGACTCAAAGCAGAGACTGAAGGATTTTTAATTGCTGCACAAGACCAAAGCCTCCCCATCAGAAATTACCAAAAACATATAATGAAAAGAAACATAACAAGTAACTGTAGAATATGTGGAGATGGACAAGAAACAATAAATCATATTATCTCTGGCTGCCCAGTCCTGGCTAAGAAGGAATATATTCACAGACACGACAGAGCTGGGACCTATATACACTGGAGGCTATGCCAACGCTATGGAATAACAACAGAAAAAAGATGGTATAAACACACGCCAGAAAAGGTCACAGAAAACGAGAAAGCAACCATACTCTGGGATATGCCAATAGACACAGATAGAGAAATTAAGTCAAATAGACCAGATATAGTTGTCAAAGATCATGAAGAAAAAAAATGCTTTCTAATTGATGTATCAATACCAGCAGATGACAACGTTTCCCTAAAAGAAATGGAAAAACTTTCAAAATACAAAGACCTGGAAATAGAGGTAACTCGAATGTGGAATCTAAAAACAGAAACAATTCCTATCATAGTAAGTACCTTAGGTATATATATGCTCTCTCACTCAATAATAATAATAATCCATGAACCCACACTCATAGATAAGTGAATGTTTAAGCATATTCAGTATAGCAGGCAACATACGAGAATTAATTAGGTTTAGCATGAAGAAATAGGATCTCTACTCAGGTGACACAGTCACAGGGAAAGTTAATATCAAGAGAGGAATTTTCCAAGGAGACTCGTTATCCCCTTTAATATTTGTCTCATGTTTGATCCCCCTCAGTTTAGTATTAAGGAAGGCAAGGACAGGGTATCGCTTCAGAAATGGTAAGGTAAAAGTTAACCATTTAGTCTACAAGGATGATCAGAAGCTTTTTAGAAAGAATGAAAAAGAGAAAGATTCCTTAATACAGACTGTAAGACTCTTCACCAAAGATATAGGCGTGAAATTTGGCATAGTTAAGTGTGAAATATTAATCATGAAAAGGGAACAGGTATTCAACAGTGAAGGCATCCAATTGCCAGATGGCCAGACATTAAAATCATTGAAAAAGGAAGTGAGCAATAAGTATCTAGGAGTACTAGAATCCGACAGAATACTAACTATAGAAATGAGAACGAAAATTGAGGAGTACATCAGAAGAACGAGGAAGCTAATGAAGTGAAAGATAAATGGTCCGAATCTAGTAGAGGCAGTAAATACTTGGGTGGCATCATTACTTAGCTACTCAACAGCTTTTGTAGATTGGACAAAAACTGAATTAGCAAAGCTAAACACAAGAACTAGCAAGGAATTTAATATGAATGGAGGACTCCACTCAAGAGCAGGGGTAGCAAGATTATATTTGCCTAGAAAGTAAGGTGGAAGAGGGTTAATATCAGTAGAAGACTGCGTGGAGTTAACTAGAGGAGATATCGATTCCTATGTAGGTAATAGGGAAGAAAGTTTATTAGGAGCTGCTAGAGTCACAGCATGATATAGAGAAGCCAAAAAGCCAAACGAAGTTAAAATCCAGGGAAAAAAACCAAAACAAAAGATATCTGAGTGGCAGGAGATGGCTTTGCATGATAGATTCCCATAGTTACTGCAAGTAGTAGTAGTGAGACATAGTTATGGTTGCAGAAAGGAAAACTGAAAAGGGAAACAAAGCTTGATAGTAGCAGCGCATGGTCAAGCATTAAGAACTAATTGGATAAAAGCCAAGATAGAAAAAAACCAAGTAGATTCCCAATGTTGGTTATGCAAATCAAATGAGGTAAGCGTTACTCATACAGTAAGTGAATGTAACATGCTGGCACAGAAAGAATACAAGAAAAAACATGACAACCTAGGGAGAGTAATCCCCTGGGAATTATGTAGAAAGCTATGATTTGAACATACTGAAAAATGGTATGAACATGAACCTACTAAAGTGCTAGAAAGTAAGAAATATAAGACTGACAGAGCAATCGAAGCTAGAAGGCCTGATTTGGCAGGAGAAGGAGTTGTGTGGTAGATTCACAAAGTCAGTTGCAGCAAATAATAGCAGTGAGACATGGTTATGGTTGCAGGAAGAAAAACTAAAGAGGGAGGCAGAAAGTTTGTTAGTAGCTGCACAAGTTAAAGCATTAAGAACTAATTGGATAAAAGCCAAGGTAGACAAAAACCAAGTAGATTCCAAATGGAGATTATGCAAATCAAAGAAGGAAAACGTTACTCATATAGTAAGTGAATGTAGCATACTGGCAGAGAAAGAATACAAGAAAGGACATGAGAATCTAGGGAGAGTAATGTAGAAAGGTACGATTTGAACATACCGAAAAATGGTATGAACATGAACCTAGTAAAGAACCAGAAAGTAAGAAATATAACACTTACAGAGTAATCGAAGCTAGAAGGCCTGATTTGGTAATAGTAGATAAAGAGAATAGAAAGTGCTAGATAATTGACTTTACAATCTCAAATGATGAAAACATTAATATGAGAAGTATAGAAAAAACACCAAAGTACCAGACCCTAGCTATTGAATTACAGAGACTATGGAAAGTATGGGTAGCATGTATCCCAGTAGGTGCATTGGGAACTATCCCTAAAGATCTGAACAGATGGATAGAGGAAACAAGCATAAAACTCAGTTTAGTATAGCTCCAGAAAATAGTCTTATTAGGGATATCTAGGGTAGTTAGGAGGGTTCTTGGCATCCAAGGTTACTTGTTGTAGCCCGATATTAGGATTTTTTCTTTTCCAGCAGTCTAATCTGTTGAGTGTATATGAAAATAATAATAATAATAATAAAAACAACAATAATAATAGTAATAATAATAACAACAACAACAGGCAGTGGCTCTCATGGCTTTTGTTCTTAACTAATTGGAAGTGCTATCATGTACATTGTTTTGTCTTGGTGTAAAAATGGACTGCAGCAAGTATTCTGCTCAATACCACGGATTTACTTGTCAGTTGTTTGACCATAACTAGTTGAACATGTCCCTTAGTGGCTGACAATATGTACATCTCTGATCACGAGCAGAAGTAGAGGGGAGCATCATAGCCATGTGTCAAGAGGAATTGTTTGGGGTTTGAATGATTCACCTCTGAAATCATGGGTATTTTGATCATCATCCTTAAACAAAGCTTATTCAGCGACCTTTTGAGCGGGATGGGCTACTCAACCTGAAGAAAATTCTAACTGGATCCCACCTTCAAGGTCCTGTGCTGAAAGACCGAGTCTGATAAACGGTGGTACACCCGCTCATCGCCTAGGAAGCGTCACAGACTTTTCTTGATTAATATTTGCTCTTGTCACCGCCTGTTATTCTTTTAGAGCGGTGCTGGTCAGGTCTAAGTGCCCGATGTTCGGTGTACTGTGATGGTGACGTCGTCCGCATATGCCTGTCCTAGTTCTCCCAGATCCTTGTTCGCGCGGGATTATTCTCAACGCTTGCAATTTTCGCAGTTGTAGCTTTCAAGCCCGTAAGTACAGAAGAGACGCGAGGTAATTACATTGATGGACTGAGCGTATGATGCTAAATGGATAACCATTCATCCGAATTATCGATCAGATGTTGCCATACAATTCGGCGATCCAACCACGGGAAACAGGACTGTAACAGGCCAATATGAGAATGGCTGCCAAAAATTGGTTGTCGATCCTATGGAAGGCATTAGATTGACCTAAATTGATCAGGACCCAATGCCAGTTTATTTATCCACCCTATCTATGATGTATCGCATGAGGTGGAGGTTGACTGGATAGTTCTGCTTGGGTTTGGTGCATGTTTGCGCATCATCAATCTGTTCCTTGAACTACAAGCGCCAACCTCTTTACTACTCATTGGCCAAAATTTTGCGCTCAGAAGCGTTATGAGCCTAAACTTTTCTATTTGATACCCCTTGTTTGGATCCTTTCTCAGTAGTGCCACAGTGCTCGACTTAAGAATTCTCCCGTTCTGCTTCTATTTGCTGTAGATATCTGCTAAGAGGTCACCAAACAGATCTGATAAAAGTAAAGCTCATAGGGCAGACCATCCAAACCAGGCAGTTTGCCCACCGTGTTGCTCGTCATCGCATCCCATATTTCTGGGATTGTTGTCAGCCTTTCGAAACGCTCCTCCTTTGTCGAGAGTCATTTTGTTTATCCCTCCAGGTCGTGATGTTAATAACCCACAAACATATCTCTCCTCATGCATTTTGAGGAATGGAAGTGTAGTAGATTCAGAATATTTTCTGAGAATATGCACTTTCAAGCCTTTTTCAAAATTACAGCCGTTCGATGTAAAATGTTCGGCAAGTTCTGTCAAACTACTGTTATCGTGCCTGATGTCATATCTGTGCCCAAAACTGGGGGAATTTCATCAAATTTACACAAAACTGGGGAATTTCATCGCATTTACACAAAACTGGGGGAATTTCCTCAGATTTACACGAAACTGGGGAATTTCCATCACATTTACATAAAACTGTTTGATTAGATATTCTTTTTCCTTTTCTCTTTTCTTTTTTTCTCTTTCTTCTTGCCAGTTGTAAACTTGAAAATTGAAGACTGATTATGTCATTCCATCAACGAGGGAATACTGGTTGCCCTCGTTCAAATTTTGGAATTTGAATTTCTATAATTTTGAATTTCTATATATCACTTTTCCATCTTGAACTCGACAAAGACAGGCAAGCTGTTGAAATATCGTTCAACCAATAAACTATCTCTTGCAATCGCATCGCTCTCTTCGTATTGTTTATTTACCTTTGTGAAGAGTTACATCAATCTTTTAAAAGATGATGATGATGATGATGATGATGATGATAATAATAATAATAATAATAATAATTAATAATAATAATAATAATAATAATAATAATAATAATAACAATAATAATAAAAATTGCACTACTGGGCACTGCACACATCCTACGCAAAACACTTTCAATATAGTAACTATAAGAGCATCACAGCAAACCACAGCACATACCCAAGGCACACAGAGCTGCGCTCGGTAGTGAAGTGAAAGCTTGTTATAAAAATAAAACTACTGAATAATAATAATAATAAGCACTCAGAGAGCGTAAATCTCCGCCAAGGCAACACCAACGCCCTCTCAACGATTAGCCAAAGATGACTTTTAAAATGAGAATATCTGAAATAAACCCGACTGCTCTCACAAACGAAAATACTAAAAGCTAATTAAAATTAAGTAAAAGAAAAACGGAAAAATAATCCCAAATCCTTGTCCGGTACCTGATCGATCCCATTGCTAGTCATGGAATGTGAAGGTAACAGTAGAAAATTTAGTAACAGTAATAAATAGTTTACTCTTATCTAATACAAGCCACCGTTAACAAATTCATCATTCAAAATAGTTACAGCCTAAAGGGAGATAATTGAGAAAAACTTGAAAGTTAACGTAAGATCGTAATCATGTAAAGTAAAGTAAATATAACAAATAATTCAGAATCCTTGTCCGGTACCGGATCAATTCCCAGATCTAATCAGTTCGTGCCAGTCACGAGGCCAAACATCCCTGAAAGTTTCATCCGAATCCAATCCATCCAGCGGTTTTTGAGATATCTTGTCCCCGGACAAACAAACACGACTGAAAACTACACCTCCGCCTTCAGTAAGTCGGAGGTTATAAATATGCTCAATACCACAGATTTGCTTTCAGTTGAGCATGTCCCTTAGTGGCTGACGATACGTGCATCTCTGATCACGAGCAGAAGTAGTGGGGAGCATCACAGTCATGTGTTGAGAGGAATTATTTGGAATTTAGATAATTCACCTCTGGAAACATGGGTGTTGCATTCAACATCATCAAACAGTCCTTATTCAGGGATCTTTTAACTGGGA
>NC_142938.1:42849164-42864164 GCF_046866305.1 Octopus bimaculoides
CATCTATTCAAGGGATCGGAGAATCACTATTGCTTCCTCTATAGGTTCTGAGGTGGCGGTATTTTCTTGTCGCAAATGTGAAATACATTGACAGCTGCTATGTGGTTCTATGGTCCGCTGCTTGTGGCTCCACGAAGTTTCAGTCGGCATCAATAAAGATTATCAATGACGACGCAGCAGTTCAATAAAGGATGTAATCACTTGCGGCTGGAAATCGTGACAGCTCATGCCGTTACGACACTTTTCATGCAATGCTAATATTTCACTGTTGTAGATGTGTTGAATATTTTAACAGTCACGACGAAACTATTTGCTGTTTAGTTGAGGTCTTTCAGTTGTGCACTACACATTCTTACTTGCTTGGCACAAGCTAGACAAGTGCAAGGTCTTTTTAAAGTGAGATAGACCTAACTCTCGTTTTCATGCAACATTCCCAGTGGAAAGATGAAGTCAAGACAACTGAACAAATGCACCCTTTCACGAATTTTAATGTAAAAATATGAAAGAAATTTAGCACAAACTTGTAATATAAATCTTGGATAGGAGTTAGTTTGTCACTAATTTAAGTCCAGCACATTTTGCTAATTAATGAATTAGTGACAGAGACTAAAAGAGAAAGTGCGCGCGCGCGTATGTGAGAGAGAGAAAGAGGGAGAGAGAGGGATTGAGAGAGAGAGAAGAGTGAGAGAGAGAGGGAGAGGGAGAGGGAGAGAGAGAAAACAGTTCAGCAGAAGAACGTATAACAGGACTAAATGCACAGAGATTCTCATTTGTAAACGATACAAATGGATTAACTTCACCACTGATACCTTACAACTTACTATAGGTATCTCTATCGATTTTCCGCCAAATGATGATCCAGTGCCTCTTTTTTTCCGGCTATAATTAGGTGAGGACACGAATTCCCATGACCATTATTAATAAATTATTCGATAGCAAACCTTCATGGCGCACATTTGTTTATTCACTGGTAGCATATCGTGTAGGTAGAAACATTGGCCTCATTACGTAACTATACTAATATAGTTAATGCAAATGCTTGAAACTAAGCTTTATACACCGTGCTAACCTCCTACGGGTTTTCTCTCTGTAAAGAGTAAGTTAATAGATAACTTTCCTTATGAAAGAGTTAAATGGTAAATATACATCTTTCACACTTACGTTTCAAAAGGGGGTCTGGTGGGGACTCACTAGGTTAGAACGTGGAATTAGTTTTGTTAAAAATATGTGCGTCTTCATATTCTTATAGTTGAAGAGTTTGACGAACGTTTCCACCTTTACAACATATTTAAATTTAATAAACAAAGGTGTATCGTGAAGGTTTAGTATCGAAAAAGTTATTAATAACATCAGTAATCTTGTAAGATTTTAATCAGAATTGCTATTACATGATCTCTTTTAATCAGGCAAAATGGATAACTCGGCTCGAGTCTCGAACCAAGATTCCTTAAATACTGTTGGTGTAATTGCACCTTCTTTTTTCGTCTGCGATTCTCCTCTCTGTCGTACGAAACAATGATCGACTCATTGTGAAATGGACAGAAAGTAACAGTCATCTCATTTCACAAATAATTATCAAATTAGTGTTAAATAAATGGACTTATAAGGTGCGGTAACTCACTGTTGTCTAATTCGGAGCACATTTGCTTGATGCACGCAACTACACCGGATTCGGTGCACGAGCATTTACTGCAGCCATCTATACCGGCGAATTCTTCATTTTTGTTGTATTTAAACCCGTTGTACACACAGAAAGGCGCTGATGTTGTTGTCACAACTGAAATATAAATGTTAATTCATTAGCAAAATGTACATAGTACATAGATGATACTATAAGCTACTGCTGCTGCTGCTGCCACTACTACTACTACTACTACTACTACCGCCAACACGACGACAACGACGACGACAACGACAACGACGACGACGACCACTACTACTACTACTACTACTACTACTACTACTACTACTACTACTACTACTACTACTACCACCACCACTACTACTACTACTACTACTACTACTACTACTACTACTACTACTTCATTACTATATTTTTTGCTGCATACTTTCATTGTGCAAACGAGTAGATTAAGTTCGCTTGAAGTATGTGCAGTGTTTTTGTTTTGTTTATAATTTTTCTCCTGTTGAAAGTAATCTACATAATGCATATTCAGTTATCTACATTATATACGTTCAGTAATCTATGTAAGATATGTGCCGTAGTCTACATAATATATGTGCAGTTATCTATATATATATTTAGTAATCTATATAATATATGTGCAGCAGCTAATGTTGATATATTCTCTATGTTATGAATGTAACTGGTTATTTAGTTATATTTTACTGATCACACCACTCGTAGAATTCTGACAATATTAAAAGTCATTTTAAAGATTAGTTTGAGTTACAGAACTGGTAGATCGCCAGACAAAATGTGTGCATGTACAGGAGAACTTTTCACTTACTGAACGAACATGTCTATCTGTCTATCGCTATATATATATATATATATATATATATATATATATATATATATATCACACCCAAACAATATTAATTGAATATTGAATATCAAGATTCTGTGCAGGGGTGTTTGTACTTGATATTCCTGCCGCGTGTGCAGAGAACGCACCCCAGCTAAGTGAAGAATTTCTGCTCTTGGTAATTCAGACATGTACTTTTATAAAGGTACCTTCTATAGTATTTCCGAAGTGCAGATTCCAAGTTAGGTGAACAGAATATGAATGAGTAACAAAGATGCACAGGTGTCAATTCATTACGGGTGTTTCAAGGAGCTGCTTGAAACGGCCGTATTGAATGACACCTGTACATTTTTGTCACTCATATATATTATATATATATATGTTTATATATAGTTCTTATAGCCTGCAGTGATTATTGATTCCTGCATTATTATTATTTTGCTTCGATGTATCTTTGTCGTGAAGTTTTAGAATGGCGAGTGTGACCTGATTTACTATTTTATACTTTGTTACATTTCTCATACGTGAGAGATTTTATTAGGTTATATTGAGCTTAATTAAACTCTGCCATTCTCAATGAAACTTGCCATAGGGTTCACCTGACGATATGTTTTTAAGAAAACGCGGCTTGCAAAAAGCAAAGATGGTTTCAAATATCACATGATAAAGTGGATTTTCTCCCATTACTTCTCTGTTTCTGGTAGCTCGTGTCATTATAACATGTCGGAAGTTATTGATCTCTTTACAAACCTTTATCTATCTATCTATCTATCTATCTATCTATCTATCTATCTATCTATCTATCTACTTGTCTGTCTGTCTGTCTTTCAAAATGAAGCACGCGACAATTGATGCCAAGACAAAATGTCGCAAATCAGTTAGTTAATCAATCCATTACAATAGCACGGAATGTATCAATGAAGGGAAGTTGAATGTTGTTTGGAAATCCACACTTCCAATAGCATCTAAAGATTAATGGCACCTTAAGTGTCGTGTAAAAACATAAAAACAGACGAATGAGTCCTGATACTTCTACAATTGTTTTATTAACAGTCTTTACTGTGACTTAAACGTGGTACAATCAGGAACATAATATTCACAACATCCATAAGATTATGTTATACGTTATTAAACTCTCAACTCATCAGGTTTACCAAATATACAAGCGAGTTGTGACATGTTGATGAATCAACAGTTCATCAACGAGTGAAATTTTGAATCAAATTACCTTAAGAAATGTTAAGAAAATAGGTGGATAGCTGAATAAAATTGTAAATTATAATAAAATAGTCAAAAGACATATCTAATCTAAATTTTGCGATGTCATTCAAAAAAACTGATACTGGCAAAACAGGTTTATATACCAGGCGATAGCAGGCCTCAAGCATGACAGTTGACCCTTTCAAAATAGTTTTGAAGTCAATTTGCCGACATTGTTCTAAAAATAGAACATTTATATTGTTTAGCACATCAAAGGAGTGATGTGATTAATAAATTCAAGCTTTACTTATTCATTTACTTAACTTCAATTGATTAAAGTATATTGATTAATTATCTCAGAGCTAATAGAATAATAGCTTTAACTAAGGGAGATCCAGTTAATTATTATTCAGGGAAAATAATTTTAAGGAAAAATGCAGGAGAGTAAACAAAAAGAAAAAGAGAAAATAATTTGTAGAGAAAGCAAGAATCAGCGTCAGCAATCTTAAACTAAAAATGCTTAAATATAAACAATAAATTTAATAGAGAAAATGGACAACACTGTTGGTAAGAATACGGCGTTGACATAAATAAATAAATGTGTTTACTTCGCTAATGAAACAGGCTCATCACTATCGTCTTTTTTACGCCTTTTCACCACGAAATCTGGTTTGAGTTTCGGACAACGATGATCGATACTTCTCGATCGCAATATAATGAAATAATCATGCATCTAGCGTCATTTTACAAAAGAAAAAATTAAAACACGTGTTAAATACGGCAACATACCTTCCTTTTTTATGACACAAGTTTGTTTCACGCATGTAACTTCACCGGAAGCCGGGCACGAACATTTACTGCAACCATCATCGCCTAAGAAAACCTGTGCAATCCGATATTCATGTCCCTTGTAAGTGCAGAATTTCTTCGGTAGCGAATTATGTACTATCATAAAAAAACAAAAAATTCATTTGTCAGGAAAAGGGCACTCAAATACAATCCACCACCAACATCCGCACTACACCACTAGCACCACAGCCATCGCCGCCGCCGCCACAGTCTTTATATTCTACTTAACAACGACGTATTATAAGAACATTGTAACACGGCAGTATTTGTCTTGAGAAGTCATCTCATTTAGATGTTTAGTGCTTAAAAGCACAGAAAATCAGTGGGAAACAAAAACATGCACGAACGCCCACACATACACGCGCGCACACACACACGCACACACACGCACACACACACACACACACACGCACACACACACACTCTCACACACACACTCTCACACACACTCTCACACACACACACACACACACACACACACACACACACACAGACACACACACACACACAAACACACACACTCGTTCTCGCCACTGTCTTTCTCCCACACTGTCTTTCTCAAGGAACAGGAATATGAGGTTTTTATTTGTTTCATATTGTCTTTAGACCTACATAACGTACTATATTAAAGATCAATTTCGCTCAAATGAAGGAGAAATTTAAAGTAAATAAAGAAAATATTTCGTTTCACAAACGATGGCAACATTGAAAATAACGTGTTGAATACGACAATTTATCTGCGCAAATTAATGAATTAATTGCTTACCAACGTTAATTAATCTGGAACAAGTTTGCTTCACACATCTAACTTTCCCGGAAGCTGGGCAAAAACATTTGCTGCAACCATTATTCTCCAGGAAAACTTCTGCGGCTTTATATTTTTGTCCGTTGTAAGTACAGAATTTTTGTTGTTCCGATATTATATGTACTGTAATAAACAAGAGTATTTTGAAAGCAAAATGTACATAAAACTAATACTACTACTACTACTACTACTACTACTACTACTACTACTACTACTACTACTACTACTACTACTACTACCTTCACCAAGAGCAGCAGCAGTAGTAGCAGCAGGAGCAACAGCAAAGTAAATTGCTGATCTTGTACCGGGGACCTTTAGTGACACCGAGAAGTACTGCTGGCCCAAGATAATCTGTACAAGTACAGAAGCGCTGCCTGGCGGGACTGTCCGAGGTGTGTGCAGAACCCTTTCGCCGTTCTGCATGCACTTGTCCAGTGTCTGAGTATTGCTTACTTGTGAAGTTAAGGCTTCACACAGACACACATCTTCAGCTTTATATATTAAGATATCATATCATATCTGTCTACCAATAATACTGACAGGGTTTAAAGTTTTGGTCGGCCCGGGGCAATATAAGTCAAGTCAGGGTAGGGGTAGGATGCGTGCACCGTTACTATACATCGCTGCATTCACCATTTGTCTGTATATTCCCGCGTTCTCCCGGGCAACACGACGAACCGTGTCCCAGTCATTCCACATCTCCACGAGATACCTTCTCATCTATCGTAATCATGTAGTCGACCAACGCGAGCCATCAACCCAGCCAGATCCTTAGTGAAGAGAATACAGTAAACAGGGTCTAACACGGAGAATCGAGTAAACAGTCTGAACCGACGCTCCTGAATCAGACAAGTATCAGGACGCATCCCAGTTTCTGAATAGGAGCCTGCATTACCGGGGCAATAATAGAAGATAATTGCCTAAATTTCACACAGTGGACTTGAACCCGAAACCAAGTGGTTGTGAAGCGAACTTCTTAACTATATGATGTGTTATTTGCGGTACTTACCTTTACCAATGCTAATTAACTTGGTGCAATTCTTCTTCACACATCTGACTTCTGTAGAAATCAAGCAAGAGCATATAGAGCAGCCATCGCTAGCCGTGAAAACCTCAGTAATTCTGTATGTTTTTCCGTTGTATGTGCAGGATTTCTTTATCTGTTTTACAGACGCTTTGATTGTAAAGAATATTTTTTTGTTAAAAATGTGCAGTAATACCTCAAATTACTACTACTACTACTACTACTACTACTACTACTACTACTACTACTACTACTACTACTACTACTACTACTACAGCTGCTTCTGCTGTTCGTCCTAGTCTGTGAAGAGTCTAAGGCTAGAAAAAACCTAACAAAAATAAAATAACTTGCAAGTAGAGGACTGAATTCTAACTAGAATTGGCTTGATGCTAATTAATGCCACTTAAGATATTTTCGAGCACCAACTAATAACGTAACGCACAGGTAAACACAATTGCAGTCTATATTCACCAATAATACAGACCTGACATATAACCCCGCAATAGGCCCTTCTTTCTCAAATATATTTTCATTTTCGAAAATAAGTCTCTTCGAAGCTTATTGAGAAGAAATTGAGTCACCTGCGAGAAGCAGATTTCATATAATAATTTCAAACAACTCAGCTACAAAAAGAAATAAAAATTTCTTTACAAAGAAAGGCATCGAAAATTGTAAAGTGTGATATATTTCACAGACATTGAACTAATACAAAACATATTATTGCTAGGAATAGGCAAATATTCGTGAGACAAATTTAGAATAAGACATAATAAATGATCAATCCAACTTGCTACAGATGGAACTAGAAAAGCATAGAAAAGAATTCTGGGAAAGAACGCTCGGCAGGTAAGCAGATGAAATTTAATTCCGAAATCCACCATGTACGTAAGTCTTTTGCCTTGAAAAAACAAAAAGAATACAAAACAAAAAAGACAATCTGCTTGAGGCTCATATAGATATGACCCATCGTAGTTAAGTAATTTACACAAAGAGCAATACAAAAGCATCTTCGCCTAGCCAATGAAAGAGCGACAGATCGAACATCCAGATCATATTCCATCAGACACTTCATTACAGCAAACTAACACACTTAATTTTAATAGAATAAGACATAACCATATCAATAGGCTGCAGGATCTGAAGGCCTTCTAGCTTTAGTCTTAAAGTTGTACTTTATAAGAACTATTAAGCGTTGGATGATTATCAAAAATGTCGAAAGAACCAATAGCAACACTGGTTCATGTGGAACACATAAAAATTCAAGAGTGTTCTTTGTTACATTCCATTTTTCAAAAGCCCTGAAGATAATTATATGCAGCAGGATGATAAATAATATTAAAACAAATGAAATGTTTTCAGCACATCTATCACAGTTTCCATTCCAGAGGAAAATGTCTCAACTTTTGTGACGTCATTACTAAATTCTGAATAGTTTGTAATCTGAATCAAGATTGATAATGTCAATCTTGGAATTTTATGAAACTAAAAAACGTTAGCATAGCAGGATGTTTGGGCGTTTGGTTCTCTTATTTTTTGAACGACCGAAGTCGGCAGCAACAGAGCCGCTCTGAGAAGTCAAATACGTGTACATCACAAAATGTTATTCATCTCCTTTTGATCCTTATAATGTTGTAAGACAAACAAAAATACAGATTCTACCACACTCAGCACATCACACTACGACGCTAAGACCCTAATACGTACACGTACATACATAGAGAGATAGTAAGACAAACGAATACGTCTATAAATTCCAGTAATGCGTAGATGCCGTATTCAAGTAGAAGAAGAACTCTATCGTTCGACACCGCTAAATTCCTATCTCTTGCGACGGACTTCCTATCCCTTGCGACGGACAGATGATCCCCAACGAAAAATACTATCTTGCTCTAAACTGAAAAACAATTAAAATCTCTACCAGTTTTGTAACTTGGGTGTAACTATATCTGCGAATGTATCTTTCTCAGACTTCATAACATGCTGGAAGCTCTGCTGGACCCGATAGCGATATTGTCACGGCACTGTGGGAATCCCTCCTACTGAGGAGTTTTAACTACTTCTCGTAACTTTAGTCTCTTAACTTAGCCTCACCCCCTCTCTCTCTTATTATGATGCTAGTGTACTTGGAAAAAGTATGAACGTCTCATTTTTCACTCACTTTAATTGTTGGGGGCCAGACAAAATAGTCATGCAACAGTTACTCACCTCCAAAGGGCTGGTTCTGAGGGCAGTTCCATTTTGAACAGGCGTATTTTCCCTTTGGTAAGCACTCACACATGTTACATACGTCGTTAAATGGAAATATTTCTCCAATTTTATACTCTTTTTCCATGTAAAGACACTTATTAGGATCACCTATAAAAAAAAATTAAAAAAAAGAAATTTATGCATTTTTTTGTGTCGAAGAAAGACAAGTTAAAGTTTATCCTCTGACGGTAGATTGTTAATGGAACTTCTCTATCGAACCCGAAAGACGATGAAATCAAATAAATAAGATAAAGTAACAAAAAATAATTATTTATTAAACTATGATCATATGTTCGTATCAATCTTAAAATTGGGCTTAAAATAATTTATAAAAGAGAGCTAGAGATGTGACTTCTCCAAAGAAATAAAAGACTGTTTAAATAGTTCCTTCATAATCGTTTCCTTTGCGGCCATTAAAGCTGGCATGGCGGAACTGGTAAATATAATCATATCATAAATCTAATTTTAAAATTGTAAGAAGCTTCTCGGTCAGATTATAGTAAAATTCAGTTGGAAAGGCTCTGGGATAGAGAAAATTAAAAATCAAAATTGATAACAAACATTGTTTGAACTTTCAGGATAATTGAACCAGTGTACCAATTTTCGAAGTTAGTGCGCAATTTCAAATACCATGAAGGTGAAAATAATAGGTTACAGCATAAAATATGAATATCACTATCATGCATTAGAGGGTATAAGTCAGTTGATGGTGCACGTGACCTTAGCGATACTGTCGACTATTCAACACACTTTCTCACTTCTCTTCAGCCCAACGCTGTCCCTTGCTCCAAAATGTGATACAGGTTTTGTCCCATGTGATCCAAGCAGCTATTATGACTAGTTGGTGGTTATGTTTGTATTTTCGTTATATGTTGGTGAGAGATGTGTACGCCAGTCAAAATTTGGTTCACTTCGAACGGAGTACGACATGTTACAGAAATTTCGTTGGCACTATTGCCATTTGAAATGTAATGCAGCAGTGATTGGTTAGTTGAAAACTTGTGATCAATGTAGCTATTGCGATATATAATAGAAATAAATGCCATTTGTTCATTTACATAAACGTAGACATGGCTGTGTGGTTTAAGAAGTTAGCATTTTACAACCATGTAGTTTCAGGTTCAGTCACGCAGTGTGGCACCTTGGGCACGCCTAGTGAAAGAATTTGGTTGATGGAAACTGAAATCCTCTCATACACGTGTGTGCGTGCGCTGCGAACCATTAATTTTTCTCACCGATAATGTGCCACTCCATCCACTCGGAAATTATGTGCGCTATTCTTTGAGAACAATTGATAAGAAATATTTAAAAGGAGACAAGGCCTGATTTTTTTTAATGGAAAGAAAAAAAGATACATTCATAGATGTAACACAATTTGAATTTAAGAGAAAACAACGATTTCGGCTTACCGGATACTGGTTTGATATTACGAAATTTACAGTATGCAGTTCCATCAATTCGGCAAACACAATTCCGCCGGCCATTAGGATGTACAAAGCTGTCTCCAGTAATGTAGACGTTTTTACCAAAGAAACAAAATACTGGAACACAGAATCATGCAACATTGTTTTTATAAATGAAGTAAAATATAGAAGGATGCAACACATCAGTTTGTTTTGAAAATATATGAGATCACTTTTTATACCAGGAAGTGAATATTAAAAGGTACATTTCTTTTTACCAAACTCCAGACGCATTAAAAACATTTTGGCAGGATTTCAACGGAGTGAGCTCTGAGTAACCAACAATGTCACAATAGCCAGTTGTCTTGATATTTCCGTCTCCATTATTTAATGCAATGAATCTTACCCAACAGTAAATTCCTGTGGGAAGAGTTAACTATCCTGGTAGGTAAGACTCTACTACTGTTCCTTTCTAAATTTGAGATGTAAGGCAAGTGAAATTGGTCAACCAGAAATTGAAACTAGATATTTGAAATCACTGTCCTGGGACTAATTGTAAAAGATTCCTGAGAGAAACAGCACGACAACAGTAACAATGATGATGATGAAGAAAGAGAGGAAGAGAAAGAGGAGAAAGAGAAGACAGAAGAGAAGAGGAAGGAGGATGAGGATGAGAAGTATAAGAAGTTGGAGGGGTAGAAAGAGTAGGAGGAGGGAAGAAGAAGAAGAAGAAGAAGAAGAAGAAGAAGAAGAAGAAGAAGAAGAAGAAGAAGAAGAAGAAGAAGAAGAAAAAGAAGAAGAAGAAGAAGAGGATGATGATGATGATAGCAACATATTGCAAGGAGTCATCTATTATAGGAACAATCAAATATGCCAACATAAAAATATCAAAGTAGGAAACATTCAGTTTAAAATGCTTCTCATATATGATGGTGCTGTTAGTGACACCTAAATTACTGTACATCTTCGTAGCTGCCAAGTTCGATATTTCATAGTGGTTTGTGATATTGGTAGAAATTTAGTAACAACAATAAGGTAGAGAAAAAATAACCAAGCCGAACCCACAGGAAAACTTGAACCTTTTATTTTCCCAATCTCCGAAAGATATAACTTACCTTTATCAACACTACACGTCATTTTGGTGCAGACAATTCCGACTTTTGGTTTGCATTTACATGTATTGCATCCATCTGACTCCAGAAAGTACATTCCAATCCCGTATAGATGATCATTTTTTATACATTTTGCTGAAATATTAAAAAGAGATAAATTTATGCAAAAGATTTTTAATGGCAGATAACCCAACTCGTTTCATTCCGATTTTCTCTTTATTCTTATATTATAAGTCTATATAAAGAGTGGAGAAAATATGTGATATTCGCATTTCTAAAACTTTTTGTGGCTTAGCCATGGGAAGAAGAGTAATATCTACCACTCTTTTGAAGAGAGTCTGAAGACTGATAAAAGCAAAAGAAGATTCAACCATGATTTATGAATTACCATCTGACAGGAAACCTCCTCCGAATACCCTAATTCCAAATGGAGGTGTTAAAAAGCCAAGGAGCAAATTAAGTATAAAGAATAAATGCAGTCCAACAACGAGCTTTTGCAGATTTCGTCTAAGCAATTGCTCAAAGTTGAGTCGAACCAGTGCTGTGATAGAAGGAATTTTTCTAGTGAGTCGCAACATGAAACTGAACCTGGAATCGTAAGATTGCGGGACAGACTCTTAACTACGCGATCACGTCAGTGCAGCTTCCTGGAAATGTCAACACAAATTTTCCACCAGTACTCACTGTCATAAAAAGTATATACCTTATCATAACAGGTACGCTCAGCTTTCTTATTTTGTACTCTCAATCCTCTTCATCATACTTAAAAGACCTGCATTTCATTGTGAAGAGCCACCACAAACAAACCTGAAATCAGTATCTTCCTCAAAATATTTTATGTTGTTTCAGTACTAAATTATGCAAACAAAATTCTTTGTGTATCTGTTACATGTAGCTTGGTAAGTACCAGATACATCAATAGTGACAGTATTAGCAAGATAATAAAAATCTATTCCAGTCGTCACAAGCAAATGTAACTTGATAGTATGAACCATGAATTCACTAATTTCAAATACTTGTAGCTTTCTAACTTTACATGATAGAACTAAATTGCACACGGACTTTATAGACACTCTGTATACACATATATGCTTATATACATAACATATGCATAAGCATATAAACATATACATGTGCATATATACAACATTCATACGCATGTATATATATACATATATAAACACTATACAAATATATATACACATAAACATATGTATATACATACATATGCATACGCACACATGTATATATATATATATATATATATATATATATATATATATATATATATGAGATTCTCAGCTTTTTTAGCTGCTATTTCTGAACTTCGGTATATGGTGAAGCAAATATTTTGCTGATCCCTTAATTATATTTATAAATATATGAACTTTTGAATAAGTTCTCCACCAATAATGGTGCTTTCATACCGATGGGCTTGGTAAAAATTATTAATTATTAATTGATTTATTAATTAATAAATTGATAATCCTTTACCCTTTTAATTTATATATATATATATATATATATATATATATATATATATATATATATATATATATATATATATATATATACAATACAAATATATACTTACATGTACATATACATATATGTATAATATATTCGTATATACATATATACATATATGAATACAGATATACACATATACACCATGTATATATGCAATACAAATGTGCACGTATACATACGCATATACGTAAATGCATGCATATAACATTTACATACATATAAACATCTCTCTGAGACACACATACATATTATATAGTGTGTAGTATTTTTAAACTTGTTGTGTTGTGGGTGTATACTTTTGCATGTTATGTGTTGTGAGTATTTTTATACACACGGGCGCGTATGCTTTTATATATATACATGTATATGTAAGATCTAAGTCTGTGAGTTATGTATAGTCTTTGGCTTTTGCTTTATTCCGTATGGAGTTAGGATTGTTTTTGGAGATGGATTTGTTTTTTGTTTCTGTATCGTGACATGATTACGGTTTTCTTATTTCGAATGCGTTTGTTTTGTGTGCTTAATTTGTATTTTTCTGAGGTGCAGAGAAGCAGAGGGAGCATATATATATATATATATATATATATATATATATATATATATATATATATATATATATATATATATATATATATATTAATTTCACAAATTAATTTCACTTCTCTCTCCCCTTTCCTTTCTGTCTTTAAGACTTGACCTATTTACCCTGCACACATCTCTCACTTGATTTGGGATATCCTTCAAGTAAACCACACGCAGTATACTTCGGACACGATATGACATATATCCACCTCTGCTATTTCAGCCTTTGCTACAACAACTATCTCCGGAAAATTCCCACAAGGATTATTCACACGGATACTTACTACTGGAATGAAGCTACACTCCAAGTACTGTTTTTTCTTTCTTTTTTCAGCGCATCACACTCACTCTCACTTCCTACTATAACTCTCCGCTTATAGATATAATAATCGATTCCTCTACTATTTCTGTCTCCGATGAAGGGATGCATTGGATCTTCCCTGAAACAGCTGTAAGACTCTATCCATAAAATATATTTCTAACTTTGCCATTGTTCTCTTTATCCTTTTCTCTATTTATGCATACACACGCTAATACACGACTTATAATCCCCAATCCTGTTCATACAACGATTGGGGCATAACTAGCCGGTATACAGCACTTACTCGGTATTACCTGTATCGTTGGGTTTGGTTAAATCCAATACCCTCCTTAACCTTATATATATATATATATATATATATATATATAAAAATTCTTTTATATTTTTATTATTTTACTTGTTTCAATCATTTGACTGCGGCCATGCTTCAGCACCGATATATGTGATGGTGCCTGATGTATAAATTCCCATATCATGTTTGCAGTGATGTAAAATTAAGTCCCAGAGCGGTTTTGGCAGGCATGATGACCGTTACGGCTTTTGCGCAGCTGGAGCTGACTTGTTTCCGTTGAATAATTTATTGTATTTGTATTCAGGAGGGAATTGCTTGCTGAAAGGGTGTGCTACACCCCGCGCATATACATAAATATGAATGTGTGTGCGCGCGTGTGTAAGTATGCGTCCTTGTACGTGAGTGTGTATTCACGAAGGAGAGAGTCGGAGTGATGGAAAGAGAGAGAGAGGGAGAGAGAGGGGGGAGAGGGAGAGAGAGGGGGAGAGGGAGAGAGAGGGGGGAGAGGGAGAGAGAGGGGGGAGAGGGAGGGAGAATAAACATTTTTGTGCTGGAGTGACAAATCAATTGCAATGTATTGTTAATATGGATTTCTTTTCAGACTATGTGAATGAAATCTACTCTCATATTCAACAAAACATAGGAAATATTTTTTTCAAATAGACAGTGAGCTAAAGCACTACAACGACAACAGTATAATAAATTATTGAAGCCAATATTGTCAGAAAACACACTTACTTGCATTCTTGCAGATATTAGAGCAAATTATTGTCCCTCTGTTGTCACTACAAACGCATTTGTCACACACTGTTTGGCCCATAAAAGTTTCTCCAATGAAATATTGTTCACCTTTGTGAACGCAAAACCCTGCAAATCACAAAAAAAGATTAGAACAATAAAATTGTCAGCAAACATTGATATACTAAATCACCTTTAATACTTACCGTGGATCTCATATTGCATAACAGTACAATGAGTTAAATTTGAACAACAATGTACAAGTGAAAAGTATATACGCATGTACCTATGCGTGTGTGTGGGGGGGGGGGGGTGCGGTCGCACGAAGTATATGTATAATATATGTATGTATATATATGTATGCAAATGTATGTATACTCTCTTTTACTCTCTTTTACTTGTTTCAG
>NC_142938.1:42869164-42904164 GCF_046866305.1 Octopus bimaculoides
AAAGAAAACACGGACAGGTCATTCGGAGTTTTCTTTCTTCAGTCGAGATCCAGATTATCCTTGCAATTTCGGCTGGTTATTCTCGATATTTTTCCAATCTGGCCAACCCCAAGGAAAAACTAAGCTAAGAGCATTAGATTCCTTATATATACATACATACATACATACATACATACATACATACATATATATATATATATATATATATATATATATATATATATATATATATATATATATATATATATATATATATATATATATATATATATATATATACAGGGGTCGAACAAAATAATGGAAACTCTTTGTTTATTGTAAGTTTTATTATTTACTCCGAAGTTGGTTCAATTTCGGTATCAATACCAACTTTAATACATAGAAGAATTAACTTGTACTGGTTCTGAATAGTTGTCAAAAGAATTCTGAACCATTCTAGAAAAAAAACACTTTTAGATCTTTAATTTTTAGAGACAAGGACCAAAAATTGTACTTTGTTGTAGAGACCAGCTACTTATCTAAAACTGAGGAACAGTGGAACATTTTGGTGGATTAAGGAGAAACTTATACCTTTTGTAATTCGTGTACGAGGTGCATTCCAGGAGTTAGAGATTTTTAGGAGGGCAGTTACAACTGTCGTAAATTATTGTAAATTTAGCACTTTGAACTAAAATTACAATAATCAATGCACTTGGAGTAATCTCTACCATGCCAAATCGCAGCCTACAGACAAATACACAAAGCATATGCGTTAAATATACTTGGTCGAAATGTTTAGTACACTAGAGTTGCTACTATTTCATATTTGAATATATATAAATATATATATATATATGTATATATGTGGCGATATATGTACATACAAATGTGCGCGCGCACGCACACACACACGTATCTTTTCACTTTCAGATACATAGGAGCATATAAACATGAATATACGCAAATTCGTTCTGGTCTAATGATCCTCCATGTTTGTTTTCGTTCGGTTTCCTTGTATGTCTCGACTGTCCTGTTTTTGTTCCCAACTTTGACCCTCCATAAATCCAAAATTTTATTTAGTTATTTATGAGAGAAACTGTCTTCAAAGACTCATATTGTCGTTCAATGCTCGAAATGAGGAGTAGATAAACAGCCGACAACTTATGAAGGATCGTTCTTTGCGTTACTTGTCCTGTTTTCCATTTATTTCTCTAGTTGTTTGCGTATTTAACTCATTTCTTTTCGTATTTCATATTGTTTACTGTTGGTGACATCCTGTACCCATATATGCATATATATATATATATATATATATATATATATATATGTGTGTGTGTGTGTGTGTGTGTGTGTGTGTGTGTGTGTGTGTGTGTGTGTGTGTGTCTGTGTGTGTGTGTGTGTCTGTGTGTGTGTGTGTGTGAATGTAACCGGAAATGAATATTTTGCTTTAAAAGACATACATTTTGTTCGAGAAAAAAGAACGGCAGACAGTGAAAGCTGTTGGATCACCCCTACGCACACAATATTCACAAGGATAAAGCAAGAGCAACAGGGGATTAGAGAAGGTGTGTGAGCAGGTGTGACTGAGTGTACGTGAGAAAGTTACAGTTTAAGTACAACCCACCACTTTACTCTTACGTCACAACGTGAATGCAATTTCCCTTTGCAAATAGAAATTCCTATTGAAATGCTAAATAAGGTATGTCTCCGGCTGTAGTCATGTATCTCAATGTTTAGGGTATGGATTTGGCATTAATCCAACAAAAACAAAATCAACAACAATAGCAATAGGAAAAAGAATCTTCTCACTGCTTTGCCATTTTTAGAATATGCACTGCCGAGTGACTGCTTATAATAATACTATTGATGATGATGACGACGACGACGATGATGATGATATTAACCGTCCTTTCTACTGTAGGCACAAGGCCTGAAATTTAGGGGAAGTGGGCTAGTCGATTTCATTGATCCCAGTACTAGACTGGTACTTATTTTATCGATCTCGAATGATGATAGGCAAAGTCGACTTCAGCAGAATTTGAACTCAGAACATAAAGATGGACGAAATGCCGCTAAGGATATTGTCTGGCGTGCTGACGGTCCTGCCAACTTGCCGACTTCGATTTCACATTTTAGCACAAGGATAGCAATTTTGAGGTGAGATGGAGTGGTATAAGTCGATTGCATGAACTCCAATGTCCAACTGGTACTTATTTTATCAACTTCGAAAGGATGAATGGTGAAGTTAACTTCAGCGTAATTTGAACTCAGAACATAAAGACAGACGAAATGCCGCTAAGCATTTTGCCCGGCGTGCTAACGATTCTGCCAGCTCGCCGCCTTACCAACATCATCATCAACAACAAGAACAATAATCCTTTCTAGTATAGGCACAAGATCTGAAATTTGGTGGAGGGGTATAGTCGATTACATCGACACCAGTACTTAACTGGTACTTACTTTATCTACCCCGAAAGATGAAAGGAAAAGTCGACCTTGGCGGAGTTTGAACTCAAAACGTAGCGAGAGGCGAAACGCAGTTAAGCAATTTGTCCAGTGTGCTAACGATTCTGCCAGATTGCTGTCTTAATAATAATAATAATAATAATAATAATAATAATAATAATAATAATAATAATAATAATAATAATAATAATGATGATGATGATGATGATGATGATTATGATGATGATGATGATGATGATGATGATGATAAACCCCTACATGGAAATATTGGGTTAAACTAAACAGAAGGAAATAGACAAAGCAAAATCCCAACAATGTTTGAGAAGCTCAGGACTCAAAGCAGAGACCGAAGGACTGTTTTAATTGCAGCACAAGATCAAAGCCTTCCCACTAGAAATCACCAAAAACACACAATGAAAAGAAATACAAGTAGCAGCAGAATATGTAGTGATGGAGAAGAAATAATAAATCATATTGTCTCTGGCTGCCCAGTCCTGGCTAAGAAAGAATATATTCACAAACGTAACAGAGTTGGGACCTATATACACTGGTAGCTTTGCCAACGCTATGAAATGACAACTGAAAAAAGAGCACCCCAGAAGAGGTCACAGACGAGAAAGCAACCAGATATGCCAATACACATAGGTAGAGGAATCAAGGCTAATAGACCGGATATAGTTGTCATAGATCACTAAGAGAAAAGATGCCTTCTAATCGATGTATCAATACCAACAGATAACAACGTTTCTCTAAAAGAAGCAGAGAAACTTTCAAAATACAAAGATCTGGAAATAGAGGTAACTCGAATGTGGAGTCTAAAAGCAGAAACAATTCCTATAATAGTAGGCGCATTAGGTATGATAAAAAAAAGATTCAAATACATAACCAAAAAACCAGTACTTACATGTGTATATAACATACATAAAATAGCACTACTAGGTACCGCACATACCCAAGGTACTGCGCTCGGTAGTGCAGTGAAAGCACGTGCTAAAAATAAAAACTACTACTACTACTACTACTACTACTACTACTACTACTACTACTACTACTAATAATAATAATAATAATAATAATAATAATAATGATAATAATAATAATAATAATAATAATAAAGCAACCATACTCTGGGATATGCCAATACACACAGATAGAGAAATTAAGGCAAATAGACCAGATATAGTTGTCAAAGATCATGAAGAAAAAAAATGCTTTCTAATTGATGTATCAATACCAGCAGATGACAACGTTTCTCTAAAAGAAATGGAAAAACTTTCAAAATACAAAGACCTGGAAAAAGAGATAACTCGAATGTGGAATCTAAAAACAGAAACAATTCCTATCATAGTAGGTGCCTTAGGTATAATAAAGAAATATTCAGACAAATACATAACAAAAACACCAGGACTTACAAATATATATAACATACAGAAAATTGCACTACTGGGTACTGCACACATTCTACGCAAAACACTTTCAATACAGTAAACATAAGAGCACCACAGCAAACCACAGCACATACCCAAGGCACACAGAGCTGCGCTCGGTAGTGGAGTGAAAGCACGTTATAAAAATAAAACTACTGAATAATAATAATAATATATGCCCTAATACAGTACTAGGCACTGGCTCTCATGGCTTTTGATCTTAACTGATTGGAAGGAAGTGTTGGCATGTACATTGTTTTGTCTTGGTATAAAAGATGGGCTACAGTAAATATTCTGCTCAATACAACAGACTTGCTTGTCAGTTGCTTCACTTTAACCAGTTGAGCATGTCCCTTAGTGACTGATGATATGTGCATCTCTGATTACGAGCAGAAGTATTGGGGGAGCATCATAACCATGTGTTGAGAGGAATTCTTTGGAGTTTGAATAACTCACCTCTGGAAACATAGATGGTTTGTTTATCATCCTTAAACAGACCTTATTCAGAGACCTTTTGAGCAGGATTGGCTACTCAACCCGAAGAAAATTCTAACTGCAAGTTCATGCACTGTTTATCTTGATAAAAGATCACCATGTCATGCATATATGGTTGTGATGCATGTGCCTGGTGTACCCCTATCAGACAGGTAATCATGATGGGTATATTGGGCTTCGTATATTTACACCCCAAAGTCCCTTTGTTGGCATGCACTACTCTCTCACTTAATAATAATAATAATAATAATAATAATAATAATAATAATAATAATAATAATAATAATAATAATAATAATACCAGGCAGTGGCTCTCATGGCTTCTGACCTTAATTGATTGGAAGTGTTATCATGTACATTGTATTGTCTTGGTATAAAAGATGGGTTACAACAAATATTCTGATTAATACTTCAGATTTGCTTGTCCGTTGTTTGATCTTAACCAGTTGAGCATGTCCCTTGGTGGCTGATGATATGTGCATCTCTGATCATGAGCAGAAGTAGTGGGAGAGCATCATAGCCATGTGTTGAGAGGAATTCTTTGGGGTTTGAATAATTCACCTTTGGAAACATGGGTGTTTTGCTCAACACCATTAAACAAACCTTATTCAGGGACCTTTTGAGCGAGATGGGCTACTCAACCTGAAGAAAATTCTAACTGAGCCCCACCTGCGAGGCCATGCGCTGTTTATCTTGATATGAGATCACCATGTCGCGCACACACGGTTGTGATGCATGTGCCTTGTGTACCCTTATCAGACGGGTAGTCATGATGGGTATAATGGGCTTCATATATTTGTACCCCAGTGTCACTTTGATGGCATGCACTGCTCTCTCACTCAATAATAATAATGATGATGATGATGATGATGATGATGATATCTTTTATCAGACATACGTGTTCAAAATATTGCAGACAATACAAGGTCGAACCAGAAACAGTGGTGTTTACATGAGTAAAAAGAAGTCAACAGAAAGAAAATATTTCAACAACGAAAGTTTCTCTATATTGAGACGAAATCTACTTATGCAATTCAGGGAAAACTCATACAGTGAATTAATCTGCCACTTCTAAAGTACAGAGTGTACTGTCTACTAGTTTCATTCCTCCTATAGAAAGAAAAATGTATATTCAGAGTATGTCGTTCAGCCTCGCCAATCTTGCCTCTTTCATCAACGTTTTAAGTTCTACAACACACTAGAAAGCAGCACTTACTGTCTACTCTCACTTTCCTTTCAAAGAAATATCCGAAGAAATTAATGAGAGCAAGGCCAGAATGGAAAATGTCTGTCCACCAGATAACATCTTTTACCATAGCTATATGGCAGAGGAAGACGAACCGCTTGTCCTTGCCAAAGAAAGGTGGCTCGTTGATTTTCACCATAGATTCGGTTGATAGTTGCATTCCCGGTACAGTATCTGTTCAGGCAAGCCCATTATTCAGTAGTGCACAAACACTGAACGATTACGTGCACGACGGTTACGTTACCTAGTATACATTTCGAACTGTTGGTATTTTTGTATCTGTAAAGCTTGTCTACAGGTAATGCCTCCCAGCTGCATTGTCTCCACTCAACCCGTAGTATTGCCATACCAAAGACTACTGGATGTTGTCCATAGTCCTCGATTTGAAAGTCTTCGAGAAGAGACTGTTTAGTGTTTCTGTCAACTTCGAGCCATTCCCAGGCCATCGTCATGCATATCCTCTATTAACAGCCAATAAAAAATGCATGAGTTGTTTTCCAGTCGACACCGTTATCTAGTTGAGAGTGTGTTGTGAGTAGTAAGCAACATTCTAGGTGTCAAATTGCCAGCCTTGGTTTGCATTTGTCCCATAGTGGTAGCTCGGTAAAAAACACGAACAACGTGGCGTACGAAAAGTGCCCACACCATTTTATTTTTATATTCTTCTTCTGAGATTTTTGCCGATGTGACCTCAGTGTGTACCCGTTCATCAGTGAGAGTGTCCCGAGACCACCACAATATGATTATTAGCAGCAGGTAGATTTCCCGACCTGCGGAATCTGTCCTTTCTATGCACCTCAGTTTTGTGAGATGTTTCTCAGAACAAGTTATGATGGTCATGGTGTAGTAGACCAATGAGACAATGTAAACACAAACCACATGTACCTGACCTTTCTCTTGACCAATTTCTGAGTGAGACTGGCCATTCTGTACACGATCTCTTCCTGATTCCTATCCGCAAATGGATCCAGTTCGAAACAGACCATCAATACCTTAACCGGGCTCTCTGTCCAGCGACAGAAATCATCACGGACTGGCAGTGCCTTGTCTCTCGAAATCCCAAATCCACCGACTTGTTCTGGTTGATGTGCTCTCCTGATACTTTTCCAGTCAGTGTCAACCGCTTCTGTATCCCAAATCACCGACACGCACGCACGCACACGCTCTCTCTCTCTCTCTCTCTCTCACTCACACACACACACACACAATCTATCTATCTATCTATTTGTCTGTCCGTCCGTCCGTCCGTCCGTCCGTCCGTCTGTCTGTTTGTCCGTCTGTCTGTCTGTCTGTCTGTCTGTCTGTCTATCTATCTATCTATCTATCTATCTATCTATCTATCTATCTAGCTATTAATCTAACAGCAAGCCGGTAAAAATATAGAAACAAAAGATTATTTTAAAAAATCATAAACTTAAGAATTAACTGAAACCACCAAGCGCCGAGTATTTAATAACAATGTAGCAAGATAATAATAAAAAAAATATATTGAAATAATTACGACATGTAAAGAATATGATATACTTAGAAGGTTAGCAAATTTGCTTTCAAACAGAAAGAACAAAAACAAAAAAGAAAAGCAAAAAACGTTACTATTAGCGTCCAGATGATTAAGTGAACATTTAAACATTTTTCTAAGAACCTATTGCAAACTATATCGTAAAGACTTGGCGTAAAACATCACGCAAAATGTACAATACGTTGCTGAATCATACGAAAACAGATTTCAAGGAAACGAAACCTAACAGAATAAAAAATCTCTGGATATTGTGAGTGAATTAATAAAAAATTAAATAAAAAATAGAAGCTAAAACTAGACCATATTAGTGGGTGGTGCACAATGAGAAAGATTTACTGCATTTTTGACTTTTAGAAAAAAAAATGTATTTTTTACAAATGTTCTCTACCTTACAAAAACTATATATCAGCTAAGCAAATGACCTCTAAATGTATTAAAAACACTATAACATGTTCAGAAGACTATTTCAGAAAAATTTCTCCGTTCTCTTTGAGCATGCTAATGACAAATTTAAGTGGGGCAAAATGAATGACAAATAAGGTAAATTTGCCCCTTCGGTTCTCCAGAATTACATTTGAGAAAAGATCTATATACATCAATACCCATCCTTAGAAAGATAAATGCAACAAAACTTTAAAATATGAAAGAGGATCATGGGGAAATGGCACATGATATGAAATTAAAGAAACTCGGCAAAATCTAAAAAGTCTAAATAAAATATTCACTATAGCTTCTTCATTGATCTGCTGGAGTGTTTCTCTTCCTAATATATTTACGCGCTGTACAATTAAAAGGAAGAAATTATTGAAAATAGTTATTACACATTTTGTCTCGTTTTAGACTTTTCTTTTTATTATCAATTAGACATTAGTGTTGGTAAAAATTGACTTGAGAGCCAAACAGGGAAAAGAATATTATCGATTGTTAAACAGATATTTTATTAGCAACTTCAGTTACAATCAGGTAAAAGTTAAAGAAAACTTTCTTGAAAAAAAAGTTAGTACTTGTTATCTGACTATATTCTAAACTCTCTCAAATTCAACAATAGCTATGCCCACCGATTTTTGTCCCTAAAGATGATGCAAAAGTACAAAGTGATGGTGCAATACTTGAAACGTAATGGTTTAAAAAAGGTCAAGAAAAAACAAGAAATCATAAACAACTCATTTTGTTCCACTTACTCATTTTGCCCCACCTCCTTTTAAAGTCACGTTTGTTATAGGAACAATAAGAACAAGGTCGAAATAGCTGTTGAAGATATTAGAATTAACATCCTTATTATTTTATTGTCTTATCAGTTTATTAATTGCTTTCTATCATTAGATTGCAACTGTGTTGGGATCGATTTCAGTACGTATTTCTATATGCTTGAGAGCTGTTACGTTTAACAATTAATTTTCTTTTCCTTGTTGAATTCCAAGTCAATTTTTTCTTTTACCCCATACTAATATTTAATTTGATAATTTTCAATTTTCAAAATATTATGTCTAATTACGTTTATTTTCCATGACATTGGCCTGTTGACACGATCTATGTGGAACTTTTGTTATAAGAACAATGACGACGACGACGATGATGATAACGATGACGACGACGACGACGATGATGATGATGATGATGCCGACGATGACAACGACAACGACGCCCATAACAGTAATCACGGCGATGACAATAGTTATGAAAAAGACGACGACGACAATAACTATTTTTACACTGGTACAAGACCACGCAATTCGTCTGAGGCCAGTATTTGACTGGTGCTTAGTTTAGCAACTACGGAAGGATTAAAGCAGACATTGTGATTTAAAAAGACGCTATTAAACATTGCATAGTACTCTATTGGGCGTTCTGCCGATTCTGTCAGCAATAACAGCAAAACAACAGAAACAACAAGGGGGAAAGGAAATGCAGAAAGACATTCTTATTGCTTTTCCTCACCAGCTTGAACTGCATACAAAATAGTTATACACTCTAGTGATATATGCGCCGCTCCTTCAAATCGGAAATACTATGATGGTGCTAAAAATCGTAGGATGTTCAAAATATATCATACAAAAGAAAACGCCTGCTCTGGGCTTTCGCCTATTTCCTAAAAAAATATTGACTGAACACCACCGGCTTTAATCTTGTTCTTTGTCAAAACATTAAATGGAAGAATGGAAGAAAAAAAAGATAGTACTACCTTTTTTATATAACCTGACTGATGTTTATAGTCACAAAGCACAGAGACCCACGCGAAGTGATCGGCTTGATGTGAATGTGTGATCTTCATGGATCACTCAGAAAAGAGAGAGAGGCGGGGAGGGATGTTAACAAAGTGAAATAAGTGTCGCCAGGAACTGAAATTAAATTACGATCACAGCTAATCTTCAACTTACTCTTGCCGACGGCGGAGACTTCAATTAGATAATTTTTTCTATTCTCGGCACAAGGCCCGAACTTTTTGGGGAGGGATGCCTGTCGATTAGATCGACTCCAATACGCAACTGGTACTTAATTTATCGACCCTGAAAGGATGAAAGGCAAAGTCGGCCTCGGCGGAATAACTTCTATTAGATAATGACAAAAATATTAGATATAGCAATCCCTCGACTATCGCGGGTGTTACTTTCCAAAAGGTGAAATTCCGCGAAGTAGAAACAGTACTGAACTGTATATTATTCTTTTATAATTTGTATATATTTATTTTATAAATTCAAAACAACACCACGGAGGAATCGATGTAAGCTTAAATAATAAACCGCGATAGGTGAACCGCGATATGGCGAGGGATTACTGTACATCTTTTTTTTCTTTTATCTTTTATTTGTTTCAGTTAATAGGCTACGCCCATGCTGGGGCTCCACCTTGAAAAATTTTACTCGAACTTATCGACAGCAGTACTTATTTTTTTGTAAAATCTGGTACTTATTCTACCGAACTCTTATGTCGAACTGCTAAGTTATGGGGCCGTAAACACACCAACAACGGTTGCCAAGCAGTGGTGGGGACATGTACATATACAAAGACACCCACACACCCACTCATATATATATATATATATATATATATATATATATGAAAAGATTTATAGAAGTAATACACGAGTAAGTAGATATTTATGAAAAACAAGAACGAAAATGCTACTTTCTTAAAATTGGGTACATTTTAATTTTCCTTTTACATGTTTCAGTTTTTGAAAAGCCTTATCAAAAATATGTACTAAAATGGAATATGTAAAGAGAAAAGAATTATTTAAAAAATCAAATTAAAATTAAGATTAACATTCATAGTTTACTTTCCTTTTTCCTGCAAGAACACGTGATTGATAATATCCTTTGGTTCTGGTAGCATGACAAGTTCAACTGACTGTGACCGCAAATTACTACTATCTGTTTTTGTAAATTAAAGAGTGTGGTCAAGACTTGTTTTCTTAGGAATAGCTGTAGCTGTCGAAGGACTAGCAGCAGTAATAATAATAGTCGTCAGGATGAAGTTGTTCCCCCTAAGGTTTTAATAGAAATCAGGTTCTTCGACCCCTTGTCTTTATTTCTTATGCACACATAAATATACACACGCACCTGTATACACACATATATATATATATACAAATACAGATACTTACACACACTCATATATATACATATACATACATATATATATATATATATATATATATATATATATATATATATATATATATATATATATATATATATATATATATATATATATATATGTATATGTATATATACGAAAATGGATATAATAACAATGGGAAACTCGTGGTTTTCACTGGTATGCCTTTAATTTTATTAGATAACAAAGAAAGATGAAGCTACCTTCATCTCTGCTTCTTCCTTCTTTGTTATCTAATTAAATTAAAGGCATACCAGCGAAAATCACGAATTTCCCATTGTTATTACATCCATTTTCTTCTCCTGTATAACCTAAAGTACCGCTTACCAACCGAACCACCTGCTACCGTACAACCTTACAAAAGACTGTACCTACCCAGATAATAACCAGGAGCGACTTTGGATTTAATTATTCCTTAGAGGTATTAAACCCCTCTAACTGATACCTACACTGTATATATATATATATATATATATATATATCATCTTCGAAACGGCTAGTTTAGAATAGAGGCAGCTGATGAAGGAAAAATTCCATAAGTAGGTCGTCTATTCTCCTATGTGTTCGTTCTGTTGTCTGTAAACAAAGCCCGTTTTTGTGCTTTATGTTCCCGTTCCTTTTTCTGACGTCCTGTGCCTGGATATGCATCTATATATACATGTAGATGTAGGTATGTACCTATATGTATGTATACATGCATATGCTCATATATATATATATATATATATATATATATATATATATATATATATATATATACATATATACACACAAATATATACACATACATATGCACACACACAAACCCATGCATATATACATACATGCACACATTCGTACATACATACATATGTATTCACATACATGTTTCAAAACCGAAATATGTAAAAGGAAAATTAAAATGTACCCAATTTTAAGAACGTAGCATTTTCGTTCTTGTTTTTCACACACACACACACACACACACACACACAGACACACACACACACACACACACATACACGCACACACGCGCACACACACACACACACACACACACACACACACACACACACACACACAAATATATATATACTACAGGTACTTTCGGTTTTCGTCTACCAAATCCACTCACAAAGATTTGATTAGCCCGAGGCTTTAGTAGAAAACACTTGTCCAAAGTGTCACCCGGAACCATGTGGTTGGGAAGCAAACTTCTTACCACACAACCAGAGTTAATATTTACTGGGAAAAGTTTGGATTCAATTTCAGTATATTACTGGTCATTATTTCATTCTACGGCTTTTATTCTGTTGCTGAATCATCATGTAAATGTAATATAAATAATAATAATAATAATAATGATAATGATAATAATAATAATAATAATAATAATAATAATAATAATAATAATAATAATAATAATAATAATAATAATAAATTGTCCGGATGCAATACCAGGCAGTGGCTCTCATGGCTTCTGATCTTAATTGATTGGAAGTGCTACCATGTACATTGTTTTGTCTTGGTGTAAAAGATGGGCTACAGCAAATATTCTGCTTAATACCACAAATTTGCTTGTCAGTTGTTTGACCTTAACCAGTTGAGCATGTCCCTTGGTGGCTGATGATATGTGCATCTCTGATCATGAGCAGAAGTAGTGGGCGAGCATCATAGCCATGTGTTGAGAGGAATTCTTTGGGGTTTGAATAATTCACCTTTGGAAACATCTTTAAACATCTTTAAACAAACCTTATTCAGGGACCTTTTGAACGGGATTGGCTACTCGACCTGAAGAAAATTCTAACTGGGCCCCACCTGCGAGGTCATGCGCTGTTTATATTGATATGAGATCACCATGTCGTGCACGTATGCTTGTGATGCATGTGCCTGATATACCCTTATCAGACGGGTAGTCATGATGGGTATAATGGGCTTCGTATATTTTACCCCAGTGTCACTTTGATGGCATGCACTACTCTCTCACTCAATGATAATAATAATAATAATAAATATTATACTTTCTAATGTAGGCACAGGGCTTGAAATTTCGTGAGAGGGTTTTAGTCGATTACATCGTCTGGTATTATTTTATAGATTCCTGAAAGGATGAAAGGTAAAGTTGACCTCGGCGGAATTTGAACACAGAACATATTGAGCCAGAATTCTTTCTAATTTTAGCACATGACCAGTAAGTTTGAGAAGAGAAGGTTAGTCAATACGATCGACCTTAGTACTTCAATGGCATTTTATTTTATGTAAGAATAAACTAAGACAAAGCAACAGAGTATAATGTCAGCCGTTTCTGGCCAGTTCATTGCTTGTAAGACAATCGCCACCACTAAATGAATGGGAAACGAAACATGTGTGACTTTGGTGTTTGACTGCGTTTCAAAAATAGCAAATTAGCGTTCATTGACTAAAGAACTAATCCTCGGTTGGGAGAAACACAGATCAATTCTGTGAATAATGATAAGCTGTATTGTGATGGTTGGAAAATTTCCTAGTAATTCCACGATGGCATCGACTCATTGTCAGTATAACTTCCTGTTAGGCAACAAATCTAAAGGGTATCCGTTTAATCTACTTTCAGAACAAATATGCTTGGTGGAATTCCACGTAAATAGAATTTAGTCGCATCAAATCCATCAACAACTGTTTCACTGGAACGACCACTTTTCCACCCGTCCGCCGTCTTAAAACTTGACGTTGGTTAACAATATCCCAAACTAGGCCTTATTCAATGGCAATAGTAAACTGTCATAAGACGGTGAGCTGGCAGAATCGTTTGAACACTGAGCAAAATGCTTAGCGCATTTCGTCCGTCTTCACGTTCAAAGTTCAAGTTCCGTCGACTTTGCCTTTCATCCTTCCGGGGGTTGATAAAATAAGTACCTGTTGAACACTGGGGTCGATGTAATTGACTTACCCCTCCTCGAAATTGGTGGCTTTGCGCCAAAAATTGAAACGAATATATCTATGTCATAAAACAATGATAGAACGACTAGTTGACTTAACTGCAGTAGATAATGAGTTCACATCAAAGTATGCTGAACAAGAACTGCTTTTGGTACATTTGTCAATGAGAATTTGTAATGTCTTGACACTAAGAACATCTTTTAAGTTTATATATATTTCATATAATTTATGAGTGCTGATTCTTTTTCTCTGTGTGTGTGTGTGTGTGTGTCCATGTGTCATTTCTTCTACTTGTTTCAGTGATTAGACAGCGGCCATGCTGGGGCAGCGCCTTTGTTTGTAAAGCCTGGTGCTTATTCTATCGATCTATTTCGGCGAACCTCTAGATTATAGGAACGTAAACACACCAACACCGGTTAACAAACGCTGGGTGGGAGATAAACATATACACAAAGACACACATACATGTGTATATTTATATATATATATATATATATATATATATATATATATATATATATATATATATATATACTACGGGCTGCTTTCAGTTTC
This sequence comes from Octopus bimaculoides, assembly GCF_046866305.1. NCBI lineage: Eukaryota > Metazoa > Mollusca > Cephalopoda > Octopoda > Octopodidae > Octopus > Octopus bimaculoides. Next base: position 42,883,368 of record NC_142938.1, read on the forward strand.
CATCTACCAAATCCACAACGCTTTGGTCAGCCTGAGGCTATAGTAGAAGACAATTGTTCAAAGTGCCATGCAGTTGGACTGAATCCAGAACTATCTGGTTGGGAAACAAGTTTCTTACCACATAGTCAAACCTCTGTGTGTATTGAACAATTTAAGTGGTTGTATATCTGGATTTCCCAAAATGCATTGAAATCCATACCAGTAATTTCACAGCTGCTACTACCACCACCACCACTACCACCACCACCACCGCTACCACCACCACCACCACCACCACTATCACCACCACCACCAGCACCACCACCACCACCACCACCACCACCACCACCACCACTGCCACTGCCGCTGTTTCTTAAACAAGATTCCCATCGTCAAAACCAGCAAAACCCTTTTGGTGTTAACAGTAAATGCCAGAACATTGAAAAAAAAAAATATTGATACTGATTTTCAGTTACTTACCTCTACAGTCATTGTTACGGTCAGAAATTGCCACACACGACGAAGTTTTCAAGCTAAACCTCTTCCCTAGTATGCAGCGAGGCATTTCTACCATTGGTCTTGAGCTACAGCGGAACCAACGTCTGCAATCGATCGGGTGACGAACATACTTGCCGGAGTTAGGGGTACAGAGGATATCTTGGTTTCTGGCAATGATGTTGGTGAAACTAGACAGCAAGGTAGCCAGTAATACAACAGCAGCGATAGCCATAAGGGGTTTTCCTGTTTATAATAATAATAACAATAATAATAATAATGATAATAATAATAAAAATGATTATAATAATGACAATAATAATAATAATATTTTCTTTATTAATTACTAAGGTTCACGAAATCCATTGGGGATGGTACAAGACAGTACAATAGGGCGTTACATAAAAGCCGTGTAGAAAGTAAAAACAGTAATAGAATAAAATTATAACAATAATTCCCCAAAAGAGGGAAACTTCTTAGGGCCGCTTGTGGAGACCTCACAAAACCACGGTTGCCTTGACCACTAGGGCAAGTACCCTCTCCACGCCGTCCTCTTTAAACCTGTAGGTGCATGCTTAGAGTAGGCCCGTTCACTCGGGCCATTCTTGCAACATTCACCTACCTTTTAACAAAACTGCTGGGACGCAGCACTTCCCTCTCAACCCACACTTTCTTTTTTCAAGTAAAACTTGAAAAAGTTGATGAGAGCCTGGTCAAAGAGGAAAGTATCTATCTTTAGCCCTTTCAATCTGGTTCACCAAACAACCTCTTCCGCTAAGACTCTGGACAAAGAAACACTGCTTGCCCTTCCCGGCGACGGGACGATCTTCACAATGGACTCAACCGATAACCGGATCTGTCCGACATGTGACAGCGGGTGTTCGACATAAATCCACCACGTCAGCAATACTCGGGCACTGGGTGAGGGTGCGCAGAACAGTTTCGTTGCTCTGTGCACATTTCGGGCAAGATCAGCTGACGGCACTTTCATGCTTATAGAATTTATCTCAAACCGGCAATGCCCACTATAGCACCATCAGGCCAAGGAATTCTGGAGATTATCCATAGGACCCGGCACGAAAGTCCTCCGGAACAGACCAGCCAATTGATTCCTGTCGACACCCAAAGTCTTCCCGAGAAAATCATTGCACTTGCCCGCCACAACCTCTATAGAGCGCCTGAGTGGGACTTCCAGCGACCGCATTACTCGACTGACTGAGGACAGTGAGCGCCTGACGATACTCTAGGTGCCAGGCGCCCTGCCTCGGTCTACGCTTGATCTAGGACTATACTCAAGTCAAAGAGACGAGCTGAGGAAAATCCTGTCAAAGGAACAGCGACCACACATGCTCACTGTCAAGTAAGCGCGGGAAATGACGTAGCTTCAGCACATGTCTGTGCATCAATACACACAGCATGCCTTCCGTTCAGCAGGTGTTGACAGCAAATAGAGCGCCTGTCCAGTGGAACGCGTCCCTTCCACAGAAAGCGGAGGAGTATGCACTCCAGTTTGGTCAGACGTAAACCGGAGCAAGGCACGACAATCAGGCAGTAATATATAATGGAGGTGATGTAAGCATTCGTCATTTCTGCCAGACCATTCAAGGATAGCTTTCTCTAGGTACATTTCTAGGCGAGATTGGCTATCCTGTCAGTCACCTCATCCCAGTTCTTCTCCATCTGGAGATCCGGAGCAAACCAAACTCCGAGTAATTTTACTGGTCCCTCTGTCCAGCGTTGCACGACGTTATGGGACGGCATGGACTTGCTTTTCTAAGTGCTGAGCTGCAGGCACACAGACCTTTATGGTTAATTTTTTTCAAGCAGTGAAATTTTACTGCTAAATAGTGTAGAAGAAACTACTGTAGATGAGAAGCCTAATGCAGAAGCTAGAAAATTCTGGAGTGATATTTAAGATAAGTCAGTTAATCATAATGGAGATGCAGCATTGGCTAAACAAAGTGAGGGAAGAAGTGGTTAGTGAGAAGCAGCTAGATCTAAAACTGACAAGTACATTAATGAGTAAAGTGTTAGGAGAAATACCAAACTGGAAGGGCCCAGGACCAGATTTAGTTCAAGGGTACTGATTAAAAAAATTTAGTAGCTTACATGGCAGACTGAAGGATTGCCTGATTGAAAGATGACGAGAATTGGATGACTAGGAGAATAGTACATAAAAGACAAAAGCAATATATCTAGTAATTATTGATCAATCACTTGCTTACCAATTAGTGTGGAAGCTGTTAATAGGAATGCTCTAAGAAAACATTTACAAGCACCTTGACAGCCAGAATTTACTGTCAAAAGAACAAAAAGATTGTAGAAAGAAGGCTAGAGGAACGCATGATCTATTGTATATAGATAAAACAGTTCTAAATGAAGTGAAATCTCGAAAGATAAATTTAATAATAGCATGGAAAGATTATAAGAAAGCCCATGACATGATTCAACACTCGTGTATAAGTGAATGTTTCAGAATATTCAGTTTTGCAGACAACATAAGAGAGTGAATTTGCTATAGTATAAAGAAATGGAAGGTAGATCTCTACTCAGGTGATACAGCCATAGGGTAAGTTAATATCAAGAGACGAATTTTCCGTGGAAACTCGTTATCTCTTTTAATATGTGTTATGTTTTATTCTCTGCAATTTTTTAAGAAAGGCGAAGGCTGGGTATCAGTTTAGAGATAGTAAAGGACAAATTAACCATTTTCTATACATGAATGATCTAACGCTTTTTAGTAAGAATAAAAACGAGACAAATTCCTGAATACTAACTGTAAAACTCTCCAGCAAAGGTACAAGCATGGAATTTGGCATAGATAAGTGCGCAATATTTGTCATAAAAAAAGGGGACAAGTAGTCAACAGCGAAGGCATGCAATTATCAGATAGTCAGACATTAAAATCCCTGAAAGACGGAGAAAGTTATTAGTATCTAGGAATATTAGAATCTGACCTAGTACTAGCTATAGAAATGAAAGAGAAAAGTGAGAAGGAATACAGCAGAAGGGTAAGGAAGCTAATGAAGTTAATGAAGTCAAAGCTAAATGGTCCGAATCTAGTGGAGGCTGTAAATAGTTGGGCAGTATCATACTTAGATATTCAGCAGCTTTTGTAGATTGGACAAAATCTGAATTAGTAAAGCTAGATAGAGGAACTAGGAAAGAATTCAATATGAATGGAGGACTTGATCCAAGAGTAAGAGTTACAAAATTATATTTACCTAGAAAGGAAGGTGGTAAAGTTTTAATCTGTAGAAAACTGTGTTGAGTTGTCCAGAATAGATACAGCCTCCTTTGTAGGTAATAGTGAGGGCATTTTATTAAAAACTGCTACAGTAACAGTAGGAGATAGGGAAACTAAAATCCAAATGTAGTTACAAACCAGAAAAATGAAGCAAGATTATCTAACTGGCAAGAGAAGACCTTGCATGATAGATTTCCAAAGATAGTTGCAGAAAACAACAATAGCGAGACATGGTTGTTGTTGCAGAAAGGAAGGCTGAAAAGGGACACAAAAGTTGGTTGGTAGCTGCACAATATCAAGTATTACGAACTGATTCGATAAAAGCCAAGATAAGCAAAAACCGGGTAGATTCCCAATGTAAATCAAAAGACGAAAGAGTTACTCATATAGTTAGCGAATGTAGCAGAAAGAAGACCTGAAAAGACATGATAACTTAGGGAGAATAATCTACTGGGAGTTATGTAGAAAGCTAGGTTTTGACCATACTGATAAGTGGTATGAACATAAGTCTAATAAAGTGCTAGAAAGTGAGAAATATAAAATATTGTGGGATTTTAACATTTAGACTGACAGAGTAATAAAAGCTAGAAGGCCTGATTTAGTAGTAGTAGACAAGAAGAATAGAAAGTGCCAGGTAATTGACTTTACGATCCCAAATAATGAGAAAGTCAATATGAGAGGTATAGAGAAAATAGCAAAGTACTAAGACCTAACCATTAAGTTACAAAGACTATGGAAAGTGCGGGTAAAATGTATTCCTGTAGTTATAGATTCATTAGGAACTAACCCTAAAGATTTGAACAAATGGACAGAGGAAATAGGCATAAAACTTAGTTTAGTGCAGCTCCAGAAAACTATTATCAGGGACACCTTGGATACTTAGAAAGGTTCTTGGCAGCTAAGGTTACTTGTTGTAGCCCGATATTAGAGGTATTTTTTCCAGCAGTGTAATATGTTGTGCGTATATGCAATAATAATAATAATAATAATAATAATAATAATAATAATAATAATAATAAAACCTGGACTTGCCCCATAATAAAAACTGATGGGAACACAAACCACTCCCAGTACTTGAAAATGATCAAATCGCACTCCTCTGGAACTTCACCATTCAAACTGACAGAAAGATAGATGCAAATAGGCCAGACATCATACTGAAAGACTTCAGACAAAAATCATGCCTCCTCATTGATATGACTGTCCCAATCGATATAAACGTATCTGTCAAGACCTACCAAAAACTGAGCAAATATAAAGACCTTGAAATAGAAATTAGCAAAATGTGGAATCTGAAGACGAAAACAATACCTATTGTCATAGGTGCCCTGGGAATGACAGCGAAACGGGCTGATTACTACCTAGCTCAGATACCAGGAAACCCCAAAATGGCTGAAGTTCAAAAGATAGTGCTCATGAGAACTGCCCATATCCTACGTAAAATACTGTCTATGTGATCTCAAATTTTAAAACATTCTCTAAAACAACACTGTACAAATTCAAATATATGGTACCCTAGGCATAACACCTACATGAACTTCTAACTTGTTGTCTCTTGAGGTCTCTGGGTGAGACTTGGATCCAACTTGTCCAAATGCAAAGCAAAAGTCAAACATAAAATGATAATAATAATAATAATAATAATAATAATAATAATAATAATAATAATAATAATAATAATAATAATAATAATAATAATATAGCCTCTGTAACTTAATGGCTAGGTCTTAGTACTTTGCTATTTTCTCTATAAGTACCATGCCCAACAAAACCGGGAGCGGATATGAGATCAAGAAGAAAAAAGGGAGTCATCTGTTCTACATGGATGATCTGAACATGTACTAAAAAAATGACGAACAACAAGAAGGTCTACTTGCTTCGGTTAAAAAGTTCAGTGATGATATAAGGATGCAATTTGGACTGGAGAAATGCGCGAAAGCCACTTTCATAAGAGGTAAATTGGCATGTTCTGCGGATATCCACGTAGATACAGAAGCAAGAATCCGAGCACTGGACCAGGAAGAAACATATAAATACCTTGGCATAGACGAAAGTAACGGCATAAAACATTCAGCGATGAAAGAAAAGATTAGAAAAGAGTACTACAGGAGAGTACGGTTAGTAACAATGACTGAACTCAACGCTGCAAACAAAATAGAAGCCATTAACACTCTTGCAGTACCAACCGTAGCTTATAGTTTCAACATAATCAACTGGCAAATAAGCGAAATAAAGAAGCTAGACTCCAAGACCAGAAAACTACTAACCATGGCTCGAATGAACCACCTAAAAGCGGACGTGATCAGGATTTCAGGGAGAAATGTGTCCATTAAAAAGTTGAGTACTTATTTAAGTACAAAGACCTAGATATAGAAGTGACCAAGATCTGGGGAATGAAAAGTAGCACAGCACCAGTGGTGATTGGAGCGTTAGGGCTAATTAAAAAGGGCCTTGATAAGCAGCTCAACAAACTCTCTTGCAGTGTTAACTTGGGAGAACTTCAGAAAATAGCGTTACTAGGTTCCGTACATATTTTACGCCGTGTACTCTTCATAAGATGAGGACCTGCTGTAACCCTAGGTTCAAGGACTGACTCCGGTTCATTAGAAGACAACGGACCATATTTTATTTAAGTAAATAAATAAATAAATGAATAATAATAATAACGAAAGCAAGAGAAATATCACTAAGAGGTGGGTGAGGGAAGAGGGATATTGAGATACTGTGTTAGTAGGAACAAAACAACCAAATACTACTGGGGACGAATGGCCCTACAGCCTGAAGCAAACAGCTTCTTATCTCCAGCAAAAAGAGGACAGTATTAGGAATATGAGCAAAATGAAGAGCAATTGGAAAGCAGCAGGATTTGATGGTGTACAGGATTTGGGGATGAAAAAGTTCAGTAGGTGCAATAAATCGATTGCAGAGCAATTTAATGCATTGATTGATGGAGCAGAAGTAATTCCAGGGTGGTTGACCAAAGGACGAACAGTGTTCTGTGTGCTTGAAGAATGTATCGAAAAGAAATGATGCCGAAATTACAGGCCAATTTCTTGCCTTCCATTAATGTGGAAGTTACTGTCAGCATGGATTGCAGAAGAAACGTACAAATTTCTTGATGATAACAGCATTTTACCAATGGAACAAAAAGGTTGTAGGATGAGATGCAAAGGTACCAAAGACAAATTATTGATAGACAATATGGTAATGCAAGATTGTAAGTGAAGGAGCATAAATTTGGGAATGGTCTGGATTGATTACCGCAAAGCTTACGATATGATTACATATTCGTGGATCATTGGGTGTTTGGATGTGTTTGTTATTGAGTTGACATCGTACGGACAAAACTTGAATACCCTGGGCTTCAGGAGAGGGATTTTCCGAGGAGATAGCTTATCTTCGTTGCCTTTTGTACTTTGCATGATCCCTCTGACCTTGGTGGTTGAAGAAAGTGAGCCTGGGATATCGGCTAATGGGAAAAAACACAAAAAAAATCAACCTCTTCATGGATGATTTGAAGCTGTATGGCAAGGATGATTTGAAGTTGTAGGGCAGGGATGAAGTACAAGGGAGTTCCTTGGGGAACACGGTCCACTGTTTTAGTACCGTTTAGATGGAATTCAGAGTCAAGAAGTGTGGTGTAATGAACCTGAAAAGAAGCAAGATACAGTCCCTTGTAGGGATAGAATTACCAACTAGAGAAGTGATGAAACAAATTGAAAAGGAAGGCTATAAGTATCTTGGCATACTAGAGTTCAATGAAATCATGGAGAAGGAAATGAAAGAACAACCGAAGAAAGAGTATTTCTGAAGACTAAGATTGGTGTTGTGCTCAAAATTGAATAAAATCCAAGCAGTTAGCATCACTTCGGCATGTAGCTGGAATCATAAGCTGGTAAAAGAAAGAACCGATGAGTATGGATATGAAGACACAGAAACAATTGGCAGTGCATGGAGTATTTCATCCAACGAGTGACACTGATAGGTTGTATTTGTCTAGAAAAAGTGGGGGAGCGGTTTGATCAGTTATCAGGATTGTGATGATGTAGAGCAAAACAGCATTGAGTGGTATGTAAAAAATGCCGTGGAACCGTTGCTGATACATGTGAAGAAGTCCGATATTATCAAAATGAATAATTGTGTTAAGAAAGAGAAATTTAAAGAGGAAAAGAACATGAAAAAAGAAATGATATAGAAAAAGAAAAAATGTACGGCCAGTTTGCAAGAGATACGAGCTCCATGACAGACATAGAAATCCAGTAGTTGAGGATGCGGAGGTGACCTAAAGATAGAAACAGAAGCGCTTATATCCGTGGCACAAGAATAAGCATTGAGGACAAACTACGTGAAGTGCAGAATTGATAAAACAACTGAGAATGCAGAATGTTTGGAGAGAAGGGTGAAACAGTATGGCACATTGTCAATGAATGCCCGAAATTGGCACAACGTGAATACAATAAAAAAAGGCATGACAGTGTGACAAGAATAATCCATTGGGAAATTATGGCTTAGGAAGACGTGGTATGACAAATCCCAGAAGAAGTTACTGAAAACGAAGACAGCAAAATCGCATGAGATGCAATATTAAGTGTGACCATCAGATTAGACATCGGAAACCTGACATTCTTGTGGTGAATAGAAAAGAAAGAAAAAACATGCCTCACAGTCGACATAGCATGTCCTCATGACAACAGGATCAAAGAGAAAGAAGTAGTGAGAAATACGCAGGTTGTGGGCAATGAAGAGTGTGGACGTGATACCAATAATGATTGGTGCGCTTGTAAGTATCAACACTCAACTACTAAGGTGGCACAAATGTAAAGATAGAACATCTACAAAAATAGGCATTCCTTGGAACTGCAAGAGTTCTCCGTAGAGTTCTCGAAGCATGATCAATAAACAAGTGTCGCTTAAGTCTGGTGGCTGTGAGCAACCGACACTCTCTATCATACCCAGCAAAAGAAACTGAGAGTTTTCATCAAATAATAATTATAATAATAGCAATAATAATAATAATAATAATAATAATAATAATAATAATAATAATAATAATAATAATAATAATAATAATAATAATAATAATAGTCACACAGCAATGCCAAATAATAATATAAACACTGAGATAGCAAAACACGAGGACAAACGTAACATTCCCCGCAAAAACGAAGTAAACAAAAAACAACAAACCCAGACCGTAGAGATGTATAATAGTGTACAAAAAGCACCAATCCAGAACACCACAGACAAACATATGAATGAAAAGGAAGGCAAAACAAATATAAAGCCTGGAAATAACGAAGGGAAACCTAATAATTACGATACTATGAAAATGAAAATAACCGAAGAACTGAAAACCACAGATCTTAGAATGGACCACAGATTATATCTCCCAAAAATCAAAATAGACAATAAAACAACATCAATAATAAATAGCATAAACCTGGCCGTCACGTAACTAACAACCACAGAAACAACAGGCAATATCACTGAGCTAAATGACATGATATATGCGGCAGCCACTGCAGCCACAAAAGAAGCAGGATACTCACTCAAACCCATCCGAACAGGAGTTCTACCACCCAAACAGACCTTGTGGATAAATAACATCCAGAACAAAATAAAAAAAAAGAGAAAAGATTTATCGATTCTCAACGAAATTAGTAAACAATCAACACTACTAAGTAACAAGAAGAAAACAAAAATACTGTACAAATACAGCATTACAGAAAAAGACTTACCTGAGGCAAAAGAAAAACTAAAGCAAGACATCCTTGCCAAAGCACAGAGGATCCGCCGGTATGAGAAACGCCAACGTTTCTTTGAACAAAACAAACAGTTCAAATCCAACCCCAAAAAGCTCTACCAAGAACTGGGTAAAAATAAAATAGACATTACTTCAGCACCAACAGCAGAAGAACTAGAGAAATTCTGGAAACAAATATGGTCGGTGAAGCAACAACCCCAAAAAAGGACCATTAAAACAACGAACTTAGCACCTGAGCATCTCTGGGCCCCTATAACAACTGAAGAGGTCACCCAGACACTGCAAAGACTAAGCAACTGGAAGGCACCTGGACACGACAAGATCCCCAATTTCTGGTTAAAACACCTGCCAGCAATGCATAAAAAGCTGGCAGAAAACTTTAACAACATAATAGCAGATCCAGAGACAATGCCTGAATGGCTCACAAAAGGGAAAACCATCTTAATCCCCAAATCCATGGAAACGGAGAAACCACAAAACTATAGACCTATAACCTGTCTCCCTACGATCTACAAAGCCTTTACTGCAATAATATCGCAGAGATTGAGTAAACACCTGGAAAATAACAACCTGTTTCCAGAAGAGCAGAAGGGATGCTGCAAGGGCTCATACGGCTGTAAAGATCAATTATTGATCAATAAAGCCATAACTGAAGACAGCCGCAGAAAGAAGAAAGGCCTCAGTATGGCCTGGGTGGACTACCAAAAGGCTTTCGACAGTGTTCCCCACACGTGGATTCTGGAACCACTAGCCATAAACAAGGTGGCACCAATTATCATAAAATACATAGAGCACTCAATGAACAAATGGCAGACAGTGCTACAGCTCCAAACAAAAGAGGGACTTGTGAAAACGAAAGCCATCCCCATTAGAAGAGGAATATTCCAGGGAGACACGCTCTCTCCACTCCTGTTCTGCCTGGCACTCACACCTTTAACCGAATTGCTAAATAGAACTGGATGCGGTTACAAATGCTATGGAAAAACAGTCAGCCACCTTCTATATATGGATGACCTGAAATTATATGCAAAAAACGACAAAGAGCTAGAAACACTACTACAGACAGTACACGGCTTTACCAAGGAAATAGAAATGAAATTTGGATTAGAAAAATGTGCCAAAGCAACCCTGAAAAGAGGAAAATTAGTTAAAAGTAGCAATATAACACTAGATAAAGCCAATGAAATAAGAGAACTAGACGAAAGCCAACCATATAAGTATTTAGGAGTCAATGAACTAGATAGGATACAACATACACAAATGAAAGAAAAAATAAAGAAAGAGTACTATAGACGAGTTAGATCACTACTAAAAACAGAGCTCAATGCTAAAAACAAGATAATGGGTATCAACACTTTAGCTGTCCCAGTTATAAGCTACAGCTACAACATCCTTAATTGGACACTAAACGAACTATGTAAAATAGACAGGAAAACAAGAAAAATAATGACAGGATATAGGATGCACCACCCAAAATCTGACATAGAAAGGCTATATATACAACGCACAGAAGGTGGCAGGGGTCTTATACAGCTAGAAAACTATTATAAAATAACCACCATAGGACTGCAAAAATACCTACTCCAGAAGCAAGGGAAACTAATACAAATAGCCACAAAACACGAGCAAAACAAAAAACTGTTTTCAGTATTTAAGGAAGCTGACAAATACAAACAAGAAATCAATCTACCTAACAAATACGAAGAAGAAGAAGAAGAAACAACAAAAGCTATAAAACAAATGAAATCCAAACTAAAACTAGAACAGCAACGGACCATGATAAAACGATGGCAAGAAAAGCCCCTACATGGTAAATACTGGGCTAAACTAAATGCGAAAGAAATAGACAGAGAAAAATCCCAGCAATGGCTGAGAAGCTCAGGACTCAAAGCAGAGACTGAAGGATTTTTAATTGCTGCACAAGACCAAAGCCTTCCCACCAGAAATTACCAAAAACACATAATGAAAAGAAATATAACAAGTAACTGTAGAATATGTGGAGATCGACAAGAAACAATAAATCATATTATCTCTGGCTGCCCAGTCCTGGCTAAGAAGGAATATATTCACAGACACGACAGAGCTGGGACCTATATACACTGGAAGCTATGCCAACATTATGGAATAACAACAGAAAAAAGATGGTATAAACACACGCCAGAAAAGGTCACAGAAAACGAGAAAGCAACCATACTCTGGGATATGCCAATACACACAGATAGAGAAATTAAGGCAAATAGACCAGATATAGTTGTCAAAGATCATGAAGAAAAAAAATGCTTTCTAATTGATGTATCAATACCAGCAGATGACAACGTTTCTCTAAAAGAAACGGAAAAACTTTCAAAATACAAAGACCTGGAAATAGAGATAACTCGAATGTGGAATCTAAAAACAGAAACAATTCCTATCATAGTAGGTGCCTTAGGTATAATAAAAAAATATTCAGACAAATACATAACAAAAATAGCAGGACTTACAAATATATATAACATACAGAAAATTGCACTACTGGGTACTGCACACATTCTACGCAAAACACTTTCAATACAGTAAACATAAGAGCACCACAGCAAACCACAGCTCATACCCAAGGCGCACAGAGCTGCGCTCGGTAGTGAAGTGAAAGCACGTTATAAAAATAAAACTACTGAATAATAATAATAATAATAATGAAAAGAAGAAGAAGAAGAAGAAGAAGAAGAAGAAGAAGAAGAAGAAGAAGAAGAAGAAGAAGAAGAAGAAGAAGAAGAAGATGAAGAAGAAGAAGAAGAAGAAGAAGAAGAAGAAGAATGGGATTTCCCAATCCAAACAGATCAGGTGTTAGAGCATAACAGACCGGATGTAGTGGTGGTGGACAAGGCGCACCACATATGCTATATAGTTGATGCTGCATGCTCCTCTGACCCACGAATAGTCAGGAAGGAAAGCAAAAAGATAGATAAATACAGCATGGAAGGAGAAAAATGTCCGGTCAATTTTCAAGAGATGTGAACGCCAAGACAGATACAGAGGACCGGTGGCTATGAATGAGGAGTAGTGACTTATGCGCAGCTCAAGAACACGCGTTAAGTGCAGAATAGACAACACTACCGACAGCGACTAATGCAGAATGTATGCAAGAGGGGTGACACTGTATGGTACATCGTTAGCGAATGCCCGAAAGTGGCACAACGTGAATACAAAAGACACTATGGCAATGTGAGAAGAATGATCCATTGGGAGCTCTGTGGAAAATCACGGATTACAAAGAGCAAAAACGTGGTATGAGAAAATCCCAGAAGGAATAATCGAAAATGAGAATTGCAAATACTGTGGGATGCAATGATTCAGTGCCATCACATGACCAGATATAGGAGACCGGACATTGTTCTGGTGAATAAAAAAGAAAGAACATGCATGATAATCGACATAGCATGCCCCAATGACAACAGGATTAATGAAAAAGAAGAAAAAATAAGCAACTACGACAGTTTGAAGTGGGAAGGTTGTGGTCAATGAGGAGAGTAGACGTGATACCAATAGTAATTGGCACACTTGGAAGTATCAGCACTCGACTACCAACATGGTTGGAAAAGATTGGTGCAAGTATGAAGGTAGAACACCTACAGAAACCAGCATTGCTTGGAACTGCAAGAATTCTTCGCAGGATTATTGAAGTATGACCAGTAAACAAGTGTCACCTTAGTCTGCAGGCTGTGGACAGTTGACACTTGCCACAATAGCCAGCTAAATAAGCTGTGAGTTTTCATCAAATAATGATGATGATGATGATGATAATTCTAGACGAACAGAAATAATGCAGGAAACAAAGTAGGGCAACAGAAGATCACTTATTAGTTGATAATTAAAAATTGTAGACGCAGATTGATGGGACTGAATGTAGCATGGCTAGATTACAAAAAAAAAACAAAAAAAAAAACATGACCACGCAGTTGGATACGTAATTGGTATAACAAAAACATAGAGAAAATGTTCAATGAAAGTAAGAAACATTGGAATACTGAAATGATCGGAGGAAAACAAAAACTCGAAAAAGTGAACATCAGACATGGAATATTCCAAGGTGATAGCTTATCTCCATTACTATTCGTATTGGCCATGACACCGTTCACTATGATACTACGAAAAGTTTAAATTGCTTACAATTTGGAAAAAGGAAATGGTCAGAGAAATCATCTCCTTTTCATGGATGATATAAAGGTTTACGCGAAAAATGAGAAACAGCTTGAAAGTCTTGTACATACTATCTGCATTTTCACAGAAAACGAGAAAGCAACCATACTCTGGGATATGCCAATACACAGAGATAGAGAAATTAAGTCCAATAGGCCAGATATAGTTGTCAAAGATCATGAAGGAAAAAAATGCTTTCTAATTGCTGTATCAATACCAGCAGATGACAACGTTTCCCTAAAAGAAATGGAGAAACTTTCAAAATACAAAGATCTGGAAATAGAGGCAACTCGAATGTGGAATCTAAAAACAGAAACAATTCCTATCATAGTAGGTGCCTTAGGTATAATAAAGAAATATTCAGACAAATACATAACAAAAACACCAGAACTTACAAATAAATATAACATACAGAAAATTGCACTACTGGGCACTGCACACATCCTACGCAAAACACTTTCAATACAGTAACCATAAGAGCATCACAGCAAACCACAGCACATACCCAAGGCACACAGAGCTGCGCTCTGTAGTGAAGTAAAAGCACGTTATAAAAATAAAACTATTGAATAATAATAATAATAATAATAATAATAATAATAATAATAATAATAATAATAATAATAATAATCATAATAATAATAATAAGCACCAGGTATGGGTACAAAGTTTATAATACTATAATGAACCATCTATTTTACATGGACGATCTGAAGCTGTTCGCTAGAAATGACCAAGAGCTGGCAGGGCTGCTAACAACTGTTAAAGAGTTTAGGAATAACATCAGGATGGATTTGGCTTCGATAAGTGTGCTAAAGCAACTTTTGTAAGAGGCAAGCTCAGACAAACAGTTTCCATTGAATAAGATACCGACGCTACCATCAAGGAACTTGACTCACAAGAAAGTTACAAATACCTGGGGATAAACGAAGATGGTATACAACGTGCTACTATGAAGGAAAAAATAAGAAAGGGGTACTACAGGAGAATAAGAACCATACTGAAAGCTGGACTCAACTCGAAAAATCGCATCGAAGTAATTCACACTCTGGCACTTCCAGTAGTCCAATACAGTTTTAACATCATTAATTGGAATCCTACGGAGCTCCAACGCCTGTACAGGAAGACAAATAAACTACTAACATCTAACAACATGCACCACCCAAAAGTAGTCGTTGATCGTCTGTGTCTACCTAGAAGTAATGGGAGAAGAGGAATGATGCAGGTAGAACCGTGCTTTAAGACCTCCACAAGAGCAATGAACAGGTACTTATCTAGTACAGTCGACTGGATGCTGCGGCTTGTGTGCAAATGCGAAAGCAGCATAAAGTCACATTCTATTGTCAACGAAGCTTGCAAATTCGCAAGGGAACTTGACATTAACCCTTAATTAGATGAAGAACCTGAAACTACTGCCACCAATCAAGCAAAACGGATCAAGTAGACTGCAAAAAAAGAACGGCAGAAACAAATTGAGGAGTGGTGGAGTCAGAAGCCTCTTCATGGGCAGTATATACTTTGAAGCCGAAATGCTGATGTAGACTAAGCAACAACCCATCAGTGGCTGAGAAGCCCAGAACTGAAAGCAGATACTGGAGGCTTCATATTGGCGGCACAAGATCAAAGCTTGCTTACCAGAAACTATCGGGCTAACGTTCTTTAAAACGGTTCTGACTATAGACCGTCTAGTTTCGGGATGTCCTGTGCCGACACCAAACGAATACAAAAATCGCCTCGATAGGGTAGGACAGCATTTACATTGGAAAATATATAAGCACTACAAAATCGGTACTTCTGCTTACTGGTATGAACATCATCCTGAGCCAGTTGTTGAAGGTAAAAATCTTCTGGGATTTTCCAGTCAACACGGACAGAACGATCCAGGCGAATCGACCAGACATAGTTATTAAAGACAGGGAAGAAAATACTAGTAGACTAATAGGTGTAAGTGTTCCCACTGATAAAAATATATCTGTAAAGGAATTTGACAAATTAAGTAAATATAAGGACCTGGGAATTGAAATACAAAAGATGTGGCATCCCAAAACAAGAACTGTTCCTGTTATTGTAGGTGCTCTAAGTATAATATAAAAAGGAATGTCAGAAGCAGCTAGATAACATCCCAGGTGAACCAAGTCTCAGAGAAATCCAAAAGATTGTGCTGACAAGGACTGCCCACATCCTTAGAAAAACCATACCAATTTGAGTGTCTGCTTTGTATTACATGAAGATATTTCGCTACTGCCGCTGCCACTTCCCCTCCCTAAGCTTTCAGTCATCTGTAACATTTCTATCCTTCACTCACTCTAGGGCGCTGGTTGTGTCTCGCCAAGTGATTGTAATAAACATACAGATTAAAAGTAAATAACAATAATAATAATAATAATACAAAAGTATACAAAAGTGCTCTAGACAGCTCGGTACCTCTGGAATTCTTCCTTTCAAGTTTCACTGTATGATTTCCTCGGGAACTAGACTTTCAAGTACCAAGAAATAATACTAAATAATATTTTTCCCGCAATATTGAGCTGCGAGATGATTTTGGAGAGACTGATGATCTTTGACACTGCCTTCTTTAGAAGCTAAACTTCAGCACACTTCCACATCCACTTCATAATTCACCAGAGCCAGTAGAGTACCCTTAGGCAGTTCTTGTAAAACTTGTAAGGTATCCAACTTGGATCTTGGGCTGAACCTGCTTTTACTGTCTTGAACACTCACTGTACCTCTTTCCATTTGAGCTCCTTTCCACCAAATTCTAAAGCTGGTGCAGGCAAATTGATCAAGACTTGCAGTAGCCCGGTTCTTGGTCCCTAAATTAATAACTGAAGATACCTACATTTATGTGACTGTCGATCTCACTTCTTCAGCAGATGAGTTGGCCGCTACATTCTTGCTCCTCTAGCTGTTTCGTAAATACCCATGGGTTTACTAGGAAAACACATTGCTTTCTGGCTCTTCCCTTTCATCGTTAGCTGTATTGCTCATCTCTCTTCAAAGTCATCGGCTTCTAGTTGAGGATACCTTACAGCTTCGTGAGAGGCTGTGTCTCCTTCTTCCTGCCTTGAACTGCCGTCTAAAGTCCCTCAGTTCCTGCCTTGCCTGGCAGATCTCACTTGTGGTTCTGGTTCTCATGGGGTAAAGAAGTTTCACTGCTTTATTCTCTTCCAGCTTGAAACTTTCAGGTGCTAAAGAAATAATGATGGTGACCATTGTGTAGGTGCCGATCAGTATTAATATTGGCCGTTTCTTCCAAACTGGAATAAAATTAGAGCCACTGCTTCTTCGTGCGAGCTTGGGGGTATTTTTCCCGACAATGCTCCATTACTTTGTGCAGGTCTGGGATTTGCGATTTCTGGAAGTACAAGAGCTTTCATTCGGCACCGTGTCTGGCTTTGTCTGTCTCTCCTTCCCTTCTCTCTCTCTCTCTCTCTCTCTCTCTCTCTCTCTCTCTCTCTCTCTCTCTCTCTCTCTCTCTCCCCTGCAACTCTTCTGGGCGGTCTCCCTTGTATAAGTTGGTCAATGCTGCCATAATCCTTGCCTTCAGTTCATCTTTGGTTTTACAAGGACTTTTGTTCGTCTCTCGCTCAACTGCGACCCACACATAATATTTAGGGGGGGGGGTGAAGTCTGGGGAGTTAGGTGGCCAGAGATTAGGGGTGTTGTGGTCGCAGAAATTGTCTGACAACCATGATTGGGTTCTCTTGTTTGTGTGTCATGGTGCAGAGTCCTGTTGCTAGACATAGGGTCTTCCAGAAGCCACCTCCTTGACCCAGAGCAGCATCTCCTCCTCCAAGCACTCGATGTAGGCTTCCGTGTTGAGTCTGAGGTTGTGTGGGAAGATGAATGGAGATATAACGTCGCGATCACAAGTGATCACTCCAAACACCATGATGTTGAATAGATGTTTGATTTTTATCACTTTCGGTACATGTCCTCAGATTGACACCCAAACACTCTGAAATGTTCGTATTGGAGCTTCCGGCGCAAATACCAAGCAGTACAGAATGTAGTTTTCACATTTCTGACTAAGGGAATTACGTCATAGTTTCTGTTTTTCTCACAGACGATGTCCAACTGAACCTACTGTACTGTGTAGTCGACAAAATCAAAACCAAACAATGCGCATGCACGAAATTAAAAATATAAAATGGCGAGAATTTATTCATCGCACCCTGTATATATACAGAGCGTTTCAAAAAGAATGACCCAATTTAAACATATTTTTGAAACTACGGGCATCCAGCGATTGAAAGGTGTGTGGCTGAAATTGGCTTGGTCTACAGTTTTAGTCGATCCGCGCCTTAATCTTCAATTAAAGCATTTTCCATTCTATAGTTAAGCAAGAGTCAATTAGTGATTTCAATTCCACGTGCGTTTCGTAACCGTTTTGGTGTTAATCCACCACTGGATGTTTGTGCAAGGGGAAAAATTCAGGTCGACCATGCTTTTCTGAGTAAAATGTGCGAAGAATTCAACAGGCGTTTGCGCGAAGCTCGAGTACGTCTACTTGCCATGCTAGCAGAGAACTTGCATTACCTCACACAACTGTGTGGTGTGTGTTAAGGCAACGTTTGACCATGAAGCCATATAAATTACAAATTGTACAAACTCTTCTTAGAGGACATAGAAGATGACAGTATTTTGCCGTGATTGATATTTAGTGATGAAGCTACTTTTCATCTAAGCAGTAAAGTTAACTGCGCTAACGTGCGCATGTGGGGACTCCAGAATCCCCATGAAATCGTAGAGCATGAATGAAACCAAAAGTTAACATTTTTTGTGCGCCTTCACAAACCAAGATTTATGACCCGTACTTTTTTGAGGAGATACGTTAAGGAATATGTTTTTGTTCCTCCTTTAACTCGTGATCTTGATGAGCTTAAAAATAGAATAGCAGCAGCAACTGCTTCAATCGACGAAGACACTTTGCAAAGTGCTTCGTATGCATTTTGCTATCACCTTGATGTCATCCGTGTGTGGCTGGTGGAGGGCACATAGAAGTTTGTAATAATTTTGTATTTTGTACTCTGTTTCATTTGTGTAAAGCATTTTCTTCAATAAATATGGCAGTTTAAACTCGGTTATTATTTTTGAAACAGCCTGTATATACACATACACATATGCATATGTCCAAAAGGGTTTTCAACCCAATATTTACATGCTAATATTAATAGCTTTATCTGTGTGCTTCGAGAATTACAAAAAGCATAAAAAAGAATTATTTCATGGTTTCTCGAATGTTTATACAAATTTTATGATGTCAGAAACACACACACACACACACACACGCACACACACACACACACATATATATATATATATATATATATATATATATATATATATTTATGCATGTGTGTGTGTGTACATACACACACATACACACACACGCACAGACACATCTACTATGATAAAAACGAAAATCTGTGTCTGGAACCCCTGTATCTCAATCTACATTTGCTCTATATAGACATATATAAATGACATTCGCTTCGTTAATTTTACGTCGAGATAAGAACTTTGGGGAAAATTAGCCAACAGTTGGAATTCAAATTGGGACTAGAACAAAAGACTGATTGCATTACAGAATTAATTTTCATCCGTACTTATCCATCCGCAGGAGCCAGCTGAAAAGTCTGCACGGAGTGCGGCTTTTAAGCAAGTTATATATAAGTTGTAGGCTCTACAGAGGGACTGGCTTGCGAAACCTCTTAGTTCCTCCTCAGTGGGATCACGGCTTGCTTGCTACTCCTTTCTTCAGCATAACTCCACAAAAACGTGTATGTATGTATGCATGCATGGATGGATGGATGGATTGATGGATGGATATACATAGATGGATATTCGTACATACACACATGTATACATACATAGAGACAATGATGGAAATACAGAAATGAAACTGCTTGGGTTTGAAGTGCAAAATATTTTGTATATCAAACGCAAGCAGTTTCATTTGTTTATTTGCTTCATTATCTCCATATCTGCTCGCCTGGATTCTTCTTCTAACCATGCTTTACTCCGCAAACTTGGTCCTCGGTAGAGTTTTCGGAGTATAAGTTCAAATCATTTGAGCACTACTAAGTGCTTCTGTACTGAGAATCTCTGGAGCTCACCTGTTGAATCTACACACACACACACACACACATACACACACACACACACACACACACACACACACACACACATACATACATACATACATACATACAGATATACATACATAATTGTTGTTGGCACTCCGTCGCCTACGACGTCGAGGGTTCCAGTTGATCCGATCAACGGAACAGCCTGCTCGTGAAATTAACGTGCAAGTGGCTGAGCACTCCACAGACACGTGTATCCTTAACGTAGTTCTCGGGGATATTCAGCGTGACACAGTGTGACAAGGCTGACCCTTTGAATTACAGGCACAACAATAAGAAAGAGTGAGAGAAAGTTGTGGTGAAAGAGTACAGTAGGGTTCGCCACCATCCCCTGCCAGAGCCTCGTGGAGCTTTAGGTGTTTTCGCTCAATAAACACTCACAACGTCCGGTCTGGGAATCGAAACCGCGATCTTATGACCGTGTGTCCGCTGCCCTAACCACTGGGCTATTGCGCCTCCACATACATAATACATACATACGTACGTCCGTCCGTCTATCCATCCACCCATCCATCCATCCATTCACCTATACATACACACATACGTACACATACATACATACATTCATATACACATATCATGCGTGTCGGCGACTTGGTATCACGTGTGATCACATTGTGTGCGATGCAGTGCTCCTCATCTAGCATGGGCCCATGATAATGAACATATACACCCATAGGTATAGACTAAGACTGCTCCTCCTAGACATGGATGTTACACTAAAGAAGCATGGGATTATGCAAGGGATCGACTCATCAAAACTACTTGTTGAAGACACCCAAAGACTGGGAAATCATGAAAGCGGTGATATATATATTAATGCCGCCGACACACATGATACCTCTACTGGCTTCAAGGAAAGATTCACCTACTGAACATGGTAACAAGAATTTCGAGTTTTGCTTTCACTGGAAAAAAAAATCGAGCGCGGAAAAGTACGAAGATATCAAATGTTTTAGTGACAAACGCTATTGCGACGCAAATGGC
>NC_142938.1:42906664-42921664 GCF_046866305.1 Octopus bimaculoides
TAACCCTATCCCTAACCCTAACCCTAACCCTAAATACATGTATTCATTTGCACGCGCGCACTTTTTGTAAGATCGACCACTCACGACTAGCTAGCGCGGACGCGCGACTGCGCGGGTGCACGTTCGGGATCACTCTGCTTTGGTAGTACCGAAATTAACATGACATTGTGTGCAGTGCAGTGTGGTTCGACTGCACTCGCTGCAATGAATTCGGGTCAGGATTACAAACGATTGACTGACCGATCGAGATTAACGAACACCATCATCCAGCAAATGTTCGGCTATGTTTATAAGATCTGATAATGAGTATGGGCAAATACTTGTTAATGAGTCGCTAGCATCGAGGATATCCGTAATAAAAGGAAGATACGGCTATGACAGCATCACATAGTCTTATTTGGTCATAGCGTAAATGTTGCCAAAAGAACAAGCTAATACTCAGATCGTTGGGTGTTACAAGTGGTTAGAAAAGCGGTTCTACTTGAAAACAAAGGTCCCACTTAAATACAGAGGTCCCGACGCATCTACGTAACGATATAAAGGGGGGGTTGGGAAATCTAGTTTTACCAAAACTACTGTGACTTCACATAAGCCCTAGATATATTTCATGTTAGAACTATTGCAAACAATCCGGAGAAGTTGGTAGATTTTTTTCAAAAGTCATGGTATGTTACGTACAAAGCATTTCAAATGTACGCTGTGGGGACGTGTCATGACACTTATTGCTGATACAAGAAATGATCACGATATCATACAATGGGTGAAGGGTGCACACCACCTAACCCTAAAACTAACACTAACCCTAAAAACTAACCTTAAAACTAACCCTAAAACTAACCCTAAAAACTAACCCTAAAACTAACCCTAACCTTAGCCCTAAAAACTAACCTTAAAACTAAACCTAAAAACTGGCACTAAAACTAACCCTAAAAATTAACCTAAAACTAACCCTAACCCTAACCCTAACGAGTGTGCACTGTAAAAACATCAGATTAAATACAGACAATATTGTAGGGAAAAAGATCGGAGTAAAAACAGACGATATTGTGGGGGCCCTAACATCAGTAAAAGTAGCTTTGATCAAACTAGATTACCTCCCCTTCATATCGTTACGTAGATGTATTGGGACCTCTGTATTTAAGTAGTGTCTATAAACCTTCTTCACCACGGCTAATGATTCCAAGTCTATACATCACATCCAGTGGTCTTACAGCGGGCTAATTCACAATCTTGAGTTTTTCTGTTTCACAGCCACTATTTGCCAGACAGATATTAAACCGATGCTGATTTAATCTATACTTATGATGGATATTCCTTTTGTCTTGCTGGGTTCCTGGCAATCTTCCTCACAAGGCCTTTTATCATATGTATTTTCAATGTGACTTTTCATATAAACGGCTTCTCATACAATAAGTTTGTAAATATATTTTATATAATGTTTTTTTTTATTTTCTCCCATCCTAACGCAACTAGCATCTCTCCCTTAATTAGTTATTTATTTAGAAAATTTATTCATATAAACACCGTTTAACCCTAACCCTCATATGTATATATGTTTGTATGTATGTCATTATTCAGTTTATTTCAAGATTTGTTGTTTATAGAGAAAGAACCGGTTTCTAACCTAGATCTAAGGTTCCTTCATTGCAATTTCAACATCAACAACAGGGTATGTATGTATGTATTTATGTATGTATGGTTTATGTATGTATTCTCATGCAGAGTTACATATCTAGACATGCTCATATATATTTAAATGATAAACTTTTGGAAAGTTTTACAAATCCAGTGATGGATTGGATCTGTAGCCTTCGAATTAGTTTTCTCTTTTCTGGTTTTGAGAAGCTAATTTCCAAACTGTGCACAGTTTTTCTTCTCTATCCCAGATCATTATATCAGGTCTGTTGTGTTTACATTTTATTGAGGTTTTCACGGGTACATTCCACCAATATTCCTTTTCAGGTATTACTAAAGCAGAGTGGTCCCGAACGCGCACCCGCGCAGTCGCGCGTCCGCGATAGCTAGTCGTGAGGGTCGATCCTACAAAAAGTGCGCGCGCGCGTGAATGCGCGTGTGCAAATGAATACATGTGTTTAGGGTTAGGGTTAGGGTTAGGGATAGGGTTAGGGTTAGGGTTAGGGATAGGGTTAGGGATAGGGTTAGGGTTAGGGTTAGGGTTAGGGATAGGGTTAGGGTTAGGATCGACCACTCACGACTAGCTAGCGCGGACGCGCGACTGCGCGACTGCGCGTTCGGGACCACTCTGCTTTAGTAGTACCCCTTTTCATTATGAGTTCTTTACGTTCTGAATTCAAATACCACCGAGGTCGACTTTGCCTTTCAACCATTCAGGGTCGATAAATTAAGTACCAGTACAGGGGTCGGTCTAATTGACTGGCCCCCTCCCCAAAAATTTCGGGCCTTGTGCCTAGAGTAGAAAAGACTCCTTTTCATTATGAGAGGCTATGGCTTCTACCATATTGTAGATTTTTATTTCTTTGTCCTGGGGATTATCCTTCCAACAGATTTCGTTATAATGTCCTAGCTACAACGTCATGTCTCATCGGTAGATAATACCATGATGACGTTTTCGGACAACTGCTTATGATGTGGGTGATATCTTCAGTGCGAACTCCATCAGTTGTCACCTTTTACGGCTTTTCCTGCATCTCTATCCCTTTTGTGCATCAGGTACTTGGTTGATATTTCCTGTTCCTGGATTGCAAATGCATACCATTCAAAGTGGGAGATAATAATCTGGCTATTCGTCCATGATAAACTGCTTTGATGATCGATGTTACTATCATTTTATGGAGCTTTCTACCAACATATCCATGCATAATCTTCTGTTCATATAGGCTCATCCTTTCATCTGATGATATGTTGTGGTAGAGTCGTGCGACTTCTTTGGGCACGTATTCTTGTCATCAGACAAGGAGCTGCCTTCCAAGTCTTATGATGTTATCAGCTTCATGTATGCAAACTTGATCAAGGGATGCACTTCGTCGCTTGATGGTTGAAAGATGTTGCTGAAGATCCCTTCAGCAACCTGCGATATTCAAAGGCATTTTGGATGGATGTTAAGCCTCTGCCGCTTTGTTACGTTTTAAGTAGAAGTGGTCTACATCATTGTTTATGTGGAAATTAATATAGTGATGAATTGATCTAATAGGCGAGGGAACTCCTTTATTCCCTCCGAACGCGAGACAATATGAAAAAAAGAAAATCATATTTGAACATATGAACAATTCCTTTTGAAGGTACTCGGATATTAACAGAAATCCAAATAACAAAGGAAATTATTTGAGTTAACATTTTATAATTACACTTCATTCATATTTTCTGATTTTTCTGTTAATGAATTGATAATGGATTAAATGATAACAACAACAGGTATACTTAAAATTTATCTTCGATTTAATAAGATGGATGTTTAGTTGAGTATGTACATATTTATAAATAACTTTTAAAGACTTTTGAAGAATTTTAAAGAGTTAATGATATTAGTTACAGTATATTCGGAAACAATAAATCTAAATATCCACGAATAGAATTATGAATTATAATACGAGTTCAGTTAAGCATAGAATATTGAAAACCATACATTTTATAATTTGAATATAACATTTAGACAATGTGGTTGATCAGTAAATAATGTAAACCTATTTAACATCAATACATAATATTTAGTGTCCGGAATTTTGTTATTCCAAAATTATCAATAGATATTTACTTACAAATTGTGGAGTTTGGTCTTACAGGTTTGCGGTAAAAGTCAACAAACATCTCTACTATAATGTCACTTCTTAGAAGAACAAAAAATGTAAAACAAATAATCTTTCTTCTTGGCTTTTTTGTTTTCTTCGTTTAGATTAGACACACCTCAGCATATCAATTAACAGTGTTTTTTTAAGGTTATTTTCTGATTCAAGTGCCGTTTTTTTCTGGAGTTTTCGAAGAAACTTCGCCATATATGTTAACTTTCCATTTTTATTTTTTAAAAAGTATTACGTTTGTATATTCGATCAAACGCTTTGAACGCCTTAACGGTTCAACCACGTCAAACCAATGTTCAAAGTAAGACGCCATAATCACACTGGAATTGCAGTCAAAGAACAATCTATAAACGACTGATTCTTCAGTTGCATCGCAACAGTTGTTTTATTAAGGGAGAATTTATTTAAGATTTAAGTACAAAACTATGAACGATTATACTTTTAGATTTAAATTTGATTTGCTGCACAAAATTTATTTACTTTTATTGATATATTTATATGTGAAATAATGTTTATCTTTCGAATACTTAACTTTATTGTCAAAATATTCTAACTGGTGATAGCTCTAGTTATTATAAAGAACATAAGACGAATATAAAAGATGTATACATCATTTACGCTGTACAGAAAATGGAGGGAACGACTTGGCGACTCATTCCAGGTGTTTTAAATATTCCGTTTCATTTAACATTGTTAATACTTTCATTTCTTTCTGTGTGAGCTGATAAGTCGAAACCCTATTAATAATACTTCGTAGATTAAGCAAGAAATAGAAACATTTGATATCACACACTAGATAACATAAACAAAAGTATATATAAAAAAACAGTCAACTAATATTTATGGTTTAATATAATTTGTTTTAAGCAGTTTAATAATTTATTCAAATTTTGATTCAAGGCCAGCAATTATAGGGAAATGGGTTAAGGGCGATCTTTCGATGCCAGTCCGAAATATCGGCCTTAAGGCGATCTTTCGATACCAGTCCGAAATATTGCCGGGTTAAGTTGATTACATCAACCATGGCGCTTAGCAGATAGTAATTTTACCAACCCCAAAAGGATGAAAGACAAAACTGCCCTCTACGGGATTTAAGCTCAAGGCATTTTTATAAGGAAAGAATAGCATAATGACAAAGTATACCTAGGTACTACTAAAGCAGAGTGGTCCCGAACGCGCAGTCGCGCAGTTGCGCGTCCGCGCTAGCTAGTCGTGAGTGGTCGATCCTAACCCTAACCCTATCCCTAACCCTAACCCTAACCCTAACCGTATCCCTAACCCTATCCCTAACCCTAACCCTAACCCTATCCCTAACCCTAACCCTAACCCTAAACACATGTATTCATTTGCACACGCGCACTCACACACGCGCGCACGCGCACTTTTTGTAGGATCGACCACTCACGACTAGCTAGCGCGGGTGCGCGACTGCGCGGGTGCGCGACTGCGCGGGTGCGCGACTGCGCGGGTGCGCGACTGCGCGACTGCGCGGGTGCGCGACTGCGCGGGTGCGCGTTCGGGACCACTCTGCTTTAGTAATACCGTATACCTATATGTGAAACTATATAAACATAAGCTAGACGGTATATATATATATATATATATATATATATATTCTGATAACTCAGAATTTTGTCTCAAATCCAAAATCTTCCGTAATATTCCAATAGCTCAATTAAATTTGAACACTAAATAGTTGTTATATACGGAGTATAATTCTCCCTATTCATTATATATGTGTGTGTGTGTGTGTGTGTGTGTGTGTGTATGTATGTATGTAAGTATGTATGTGTATGTGTGTGATGTGTGATGAGTGCTACAAAGTTCCCGGTAAGCCGTTCTGTCCTGTTCTTTCGGTTGAAGTGTTTTAAATATGTTACGAATATTTTAACCGAAAAAAGTTGTGAGACTTTTATATATACATTTGTGTCAATCAGTGTGAAAGCGCACAAACGCTGCCTCAGTAAAATAATTGACATATTAGAATATACTTAGTAATACTGTTCTCATAAATTATCTTTAATTTATTGACCTTACGATAAAATATGACTGAGCAAAGAATTTCTGCTAACACATACATACATACAGACAGACAGACAGCCAAACAAATAACACACACACACACACACACTCATATACATAGGATGGGCTTCTTTCAGTTGCTGTCTACTAAATCCACTCAGTAGAAGACACTTGCTCAAGGTGCCTCACTGTGGGACTGAACCCGGAACCATGTGGTTGGAAAACAAGCTTCTTACTACACACCCACACCTGCACCTATACCCTTTTAGAGGTCGATAAAGTACAATACCAGTCAAATATTAGTGTCAATGCAATCGACTGACCACCCATCGCCTTAAAATTGTTGGTCTTCTACTAAAATTTGTAACAGACACTATTTTTATTCGGCGGAAACACTTTACCGATTAAAAAAATAACGGGTATATACTCATGCATTAAGTTCTGTTCACCCTGTCTGTTCTACGAAAAGGGTTAAAACCTACTTCAGTCATGAATGACCTGAGATTGCACCTTGATAGTTCCCCTCCCAGGCACAAGTCCGGGCAAGATTATTTATGGAAGACCAGCAGTCGCTCATGCATACCTCCCCCTTCTATGCCACCGATGTTATCCAAGGGGAAGGCAAAGACCGATACAGCTTGGCACCAGTCAAGGTGCAACTCATTTCTACAGAGAAATGAACTGGAGCAACGTATCTTCTTCAAGAACACAACACACAGCCCAGTCCGGGAATCGAACTCAGTACCTTATGACTGTGAGCCCAACGCTCTGACCATCCGTCGTCGCTCTCCTCGAACAAGGTTGGTGGTGGTTCTTTTGGGGTGTCTCTTTTGAGGTCCTCCGCATCCCTCTGTGGTACCTTTGATGTGGGCTGCTTTATCGTGGTGTTGGTGGACTTCTTTTTTTCTTTCGGATTGTCAGTCTGTGGTGGGTTGATGGGTTGTTTCATCGCGGTGCTGGTTGGCTCCTCCTTGCTTTCTTTCGGGTCGTCAGACTGTGGTGGGTTGATAGGTGGAGGGGTGCTTGTGGTTGTAAGACCTGTGGGCATGTGGTTTTTAATTGGCCCTTATGCCCACATTTAAAGCACCTCGGACTTCTTCCCTCCACCATAACTCTCAGAGTTGTCTCGTTCGGCAGTATTATTTGCTCTGGTATCTCTTCCAAGTCCCTCTGGGTGACCTGGATTATTAGCTCCAGACCTTGGCCCCAGCAGTTCTGCTGGTGTAGCCTGGTGGCCCTCAGGTTCAGCAGTACAGCTGCCACCAGTCACACCGCATCGATCTCTGATGGGACCGCCCCTATCCTTATTTTCGATGTTCGCCTTTTGTGGTAAGTCGGTAGTAACACCAGATCTGCCGACTTTAAGAGAGACGTAGAGTGTTCCTTTGCCTCCTCTTCTCAAGCGAATCTCACCTCGACTGAGCCGAAACGCCTTACTCTATGTATTTTATGTTGCGTCAAATTGGTAGTAGGCACTTTTCAATGGCATCTTTATCCTTTTTGTTGCCAGGGACAGCGTTCTGTAAACTATTGTTTTGCGTTTTGTGTTGTACATCACTTCTTCTGAGGGAGTCAGCTTCATGTTCGCTCCTTCCCTCCGCGATAAATTTGCACTGTTTCGCTAGTGATGCCGGCAATGGGCGCGTAGTTCATTTTCCCATTACCATTCTGTGTTTCTATTCGGAAGTCGGTTTTATCATTCTCTGGTGTTTTTCTCTTCCTTCGTTTGGCAAAATGGGAAGGAGAGAAACATTTGCTTGAACAATTCCTCTAATTAGTAGTCTAAAATTAGATATTGGGAGACGTCAATTTCCATGTACTGATTGCGTAAAAAAATTTCCTCAAAGGAAAACAATTCGCCCCTAAACAGGGGGAATTCTCACAAAATCGAACCTGCCAAAGCAGGCAATGTGTTCAAAAGACACAGAAAACAGACAAAATTGGATAACTGTTCAAAAAACAACGGCAATCCCAAGAGGGAAAACCACAATTAAACGAGAGCAGCAGAAAACAGGTCTGCTCAGTAAAAAGCATTAAAAGACAATGACACTCAACTACTCAGTGTAAGTTGGACCTTTTTATATGTATACATATTCATTTACTTGTTTCACTCATTTGACTGTGGCCATGCTGGAGCACCGCCTTTTAGTCGAAGAAATCAAACCCAGAACTTATGTACATATTTTGTATTTGATGTATTTAATATGCTTTATATATTGATGTGTCTAATTTGCTTATCCCCACAATTGCTTATATATATATATATATATATATATATATATATATATATATATATATATATATATATATATTCTAAACCAAAACTATCCGACGAACAGGAACGCGAAACTCTGAGTAACAGTTTTTGTGATGTCTTTGTACAGTTGCAAAATCAACAACAAAAGCAGCAACAGGAGTCGCAGAAGCAACTATTACAGCAACAACTACAACAACAACAATTATTGGACCTATATTCAAAGAAGTCCGAAAATGAGGTAAATTTGTTTTCGCCAGACGGCGTTTCGAACTCGATTAATGAATTCAGTTATAACCCAGAAGAGGATATAACTTTTGCATTGCATTACAGAAGGTACGAGGAAATTTTTAAGCAAGATTGAAAATCATGGTCGGACGAACAAAAAGTGAAATTGTTATTGCGAAAATTAGCTCCGTTAGAACATGAACGTTACTGTAATTTCATATTGCCCAAAAAACCCAATTAAATTTATTTCAAAGACACAATAGAATTACTGTCTAACATATTCGGTGATAAAACTTCTCTATTTAATACTCGAATGGAGTGTTGGAATATAACGAAAAAAGAGGATGATGCAGGAACAGTTAACAGGATGTGTGAAAATTTTAAACTTACACCTGAGGTGTTCAAGTGTCTTATTTTTGTACAAGGCCTTACAGCAAGCGAAGATACAGAAATTCAGGCAAGAATTCTCTGTAAATTGGAACAAGTGAACCAAGATTTAACCTTATAGTCTATGGCAGAAGAATGCCAAAGGATGGTAAACCTGAAACATGATGTAGAAGAAATTCAAGGAAAGGGTTCCTCAAAAATACAAATATGCCGACCGGAAGAGTTCAACCAAAAAAGAGCGGCACATCCTAATCCATGTTATGGATGTGGGGGTATAAATTTCAGAAAAGACTGTCCATGTAAAAACCAAAATCGTTACAGTTGCAAAAGAATTGGTCACAAGAGTTCACATTGCAGAACAAAATTACAAAGGTCAAACGTTAAAAATCCTAGAGTGTTCTCAGCAGAAACAAAAATCGACTCCCAAATAAGAAAATTCGTACGCGTAAAAATAAATGGAATACATATTAAACTTCAGTTGGATACTGGAAGTGATATTTTAATAATAAATATGGACACACGGAAGAAAATAGGGAAACTTATGTTGAGAAAAATAGCGAAACCTGCTCGTAGCGTGACGGGGCGACAAATTACATCTTATTGGCGAAATGTGGACTAATGTCACATTTCGAGGGAAAACATGCAAGGCGAAAGCCTTCGTCGTTAAAAATGCAACCGATCTGTTTGGTACCGATTGGTTAGAATTATTCGATTTATGGGAAGGTCCCATAAATCTCTATTGTATAAACGTAAATGGTTGTCTCTCTAAAAATAATTCGTCTGAAGAGTTAGAGAAATTTTTTTTTAATGTTTCCGCAAGTACTCTTGGACAAACTAGGTCTATGCACAAAGAGTGAAGCATGTTTTGAATTAGATGATAACGTTACACCTGTGTCAAGCCTATAGGAAAGTGCCTTTTGCGGTAATAAAACAAGTAGACGAGGAATTGGACAGATTAGAAAAAAACGGAATCATTGAAAAAGTGCATTACGCGAAAAGAGAGAGAGGTGCAGGAAAGAAAAAAGAAAAGAAAAGAAATTCCACTTTCGCATAGTAGTCGAAATCTCAAAAGGGGAGATGTTGTGATGTCAGTTACGATGCCCCCTTGCGAGAGATAGACTGCCGAGTAAAGTATAAATAGTAACGATCCGAGTGAGTTCAAAGTTCAGAGTTCAGAGTCGAGTGAAGTTCGTGTTAGTTCGCAGTAAAGTCGGAAGGTGCCGGTTGGTTAGTTCACAAAGAATATTGATTGTTGGTTCGTAAAATGATTTGTTAGTTCCTTACATTGTTGTTACATTGTTGTTACTGTTGTCTGGTTATCTTATTTATTGTGCGTAACAAATTACGTTACAGCACATGTGGAGGTTGTGTTGTGATATATCGTGCAACAAGATCCTCACCACTTCCATGTTCACCCTACTTTGCAAACAGTGGAAAAATTTCGGAGAACATGGACAGTAGAAATACAATAAAGGTTGTTTTCTCTCCTCTATTACTCTACTTTTCATTAAAAGACTTTCTTTCCGTAATAAAGGGTTTGATAGGAATATGAAATAATTATATTATTTACATTAATATCGGAATATCTAAATAGTTCTGCTTCCGAGCAATGATATTTGTTGAATAAGATTCCTAACACTTGGAACACATAAGCATAGCAGATAAAGTTTAAGAGAAAAGAGAGTTTCGATAGGGTATCGGTATGTGTGAAGCATACTTTGAATGGAAGTGGAAGTTTTTCGCACTATTTTACCAAACGGTATGCAGATAATTCGTGCCGGCTGAAAACTGAAGTTCATAGTAGCCTAAATCTGTTGAATAAAAATGAAAATAGTCATTTCATTCTTAGAATCTTTTATTTCATCGAAACAAGACTAAGTTTTATACTATAACCATTGTGTTAAATCTAAGTCCTTGTATTGCATGGCATTTATTTGTAATTCTCAATTTAGCTTGGTTAAGTATATGATTCTAAAATTAGAATTATTTGTTCTTTTTCAAAATGCTCCACCTCATATTTAGTGAATCAGACAATAGCTGGTGTTTACAAATATATTAACCATATCAGCAGGCCTATATAAAGGCTACAAAGTAAACTACTCCAAGGACATTTCTTGAAAACTTGATAACAGGCGCAAATAACGACAAAGCAACTTCCGCCATTTAAATAGAATGATCTTTTCACGAAGATTTTTACGTAGATTTACGTTAAGCCAGTTTATTGAATGAATGATTTGCTGGACAATAGCAGTGGAATCTAAGCCGGTTTTCCGAGCGGTCTCTATTTTTTTGTTTCTTTTTGTAATCATACAGTCTAACAAAGAAACTGGCCTGCGAGAACGAGGAAAAGGTATGTAGTTAGAGTGTAAAGGTGAAACAGTGGAGGGATATGTTATTAGATTTCTAATAGGTTGGGTGTTCCAATTCCTTGTCACTGATTCGTTTCTCTTTCTGAGAAGTCAGCCAAACTCTGAGTGTTTCAGTTCGCCTAGTCACTGGCAATATATGCGAGGTTTTTTTTAATTGAAAGATTCATCTATTGTGAAATATCTCTAATTAAGAATAATATTAAAAAAATGAGTCTATCAGAAGAGTGTTTGAGGTAAATAATATCCTTCCCTGGTGAGTGATAAATAGTATTGGAGGACAAAATGAGCTTGGTTTTATACGTTTTCTCCTAATTACAATCGCTACTCTCATTTCTCTACTCCCCGAAGTCATTAATGAAAATCTCTAATCACGGGAATAAACATAACTGACTCAATTTTCTATCTAGTTAATGGGAAAGAAGTTATCTTGCACAGAGTTAACAGGTTCAATCTCATTTTCTTGTCGAATTCGCACATATAACAAAATGGATGTAGTTTACTTCTCCTCCGAAGAGTGGATAAACAGCGATGGAAATCTTATTTTTCTGTATGCAAAGAGAGGAACAAGAAGTTTACTTTCCACAGATGTTGACTTAAAAAATTGCAATCAAGCTACATCAAATTTAACTCAAATTATCTACTACAGGCTGTTTTGTTAAATGTTTAACTATGCCACTGGCTAATGCTTACTATACAACTTATCCATTCATCCATCCGTCTCTCTCTCTCTATATATATATATGTGTGTGTGTGTGTGTGTGTGTGTGTGTGTGTGTGTGTGTGTGTGTATGTGTATGTATAAATAATACAGAATGGGACAAGAACGCAAAACATCCAGACAGTTATATATATATATATATATGTAGTGAAACTACCTCCCGCCATTAGATACAAACTACTATCGCCATTACATACAATCTTCTCATTTAAATATAAATAAATGCGAGCGTAGTAGAGAACTCATTCCTTGTCCATCACGTGACTGATCATTATTCGAATCGGCAACTTCTTCGAACCGTTCCCGCCAGAACGCAAACTGACCAATCACGGCCCCTAATAAGGTCACGTGATAGAGTAAAATTCTGAAGCCTTCGGGAGCTCATAGTTTGTTATAAATAGCTTTAACTCGGCGGCCAAATTTGTCTCGGTCCAGTTTCTCTTTGAGAACTGTTCCGTGTACCACACGACAGCAGCAGCAGCCAGCGACCACTTCAGCAGCTTCGTCCAGCCACGATGACCTCCGCCGTCGCCACATCAGCAACAAGAGTCTACTACTACTATCCAGCATCATCATCATGACCAACACGATTCTACGATTACTACTAACCAGCAACAATCTCCACTAGCGTCTACACGACCTGCTATGTACACCAAACCTCCGCGGCACATCTGTCTCTTCGATTCTGTTAGGTGACTCAGCTTCACCACGGTAAATAAACAGACAAGAGTTCTTAAACAGACAAGAAATTCTCAGCCAGCGACGAACATCTGTATAACAAGAATCACGGCCCGGCATCGATGCCACGACATCACAACTAGTGATCAGCACTGCCACACTCAGCCTCTCCTCACTTTCACATACAGAACTTTTCCTATAGTGTACTAACGAACTGGTATAATTGTTCACGTGTTATTGACTCTCTTTCTATCTGCTGTAAACACTCATACACACATGTATCACTCACATACACACTTTTCTTTGTATGACGGCCTGTCTTTGATTATGTTCTTATATGTCGCATTCACACTCTCACACAGACATACATCTTTAACGCCACAATAAATATCTCTGTTATTCATCTAATACGGATGTGGTCTTTCATTACTGGTCATCTATGTTATCGTCGCATAACATATCATGTATATCATCTTTGATATATATATTTGTATGTTCGACCGTGTGACACGTTTAAAGAAAAGGAGTCCTCTGTTTTTCCATTCGTCACCATATCTCCTTTTATGAGTTCGCACGGTCGTCCCTTACATATATATATATATATATATATATATATATATATATATATATATATATATATATATATATATATATTCCAGGTGGTGCTACTTACTTAGATATGGCCTGAGCCAATGCTGGCTGAAACTTATCTAAGTATGTGTGTGTGTGTGTGTGTGTGTGTCTGTGTGTGTGTGTATGTATATATATATATATATATATATATGAATGCATGTATGAATGTACGTATAGCTATCATCTCTATCTGGAGCAGTAACTCGCAAACTGGCGAATACCAACTTCCTCAATATTGGTGACATTTTATGCCCTTATCTCTCCTAAGAATTTTCTCAAATTTAATACCTATACACTATACTTCTTCCATTTTATCAGTCGTAAATCAACAAGAAGCTATAAGCTATAAGCTAGTTTTCATTTGTATCTTTTTTCCTCACTAAAATTATTTTATATTTTTACGTTATTTTCTAAGACTTATTCCTTTCGGTAGGTTTTTCTCTCTTTGATATTGATAATTTTCAGCTACGAAATGACTCTTTATCCTATATCTTTTATTCTTTATCCTTTATCTTTCTACTTGCTTCAGCCATTTCACTGAAGCCATGCTGGGCCACCACTTTGAGTGGTTTTCGTCGAACTTATCGCTCCCTGGACTTATTTTTAAAGCTTAGTTCTTATTATAACGGACTCTTTTGCCAAACTGCTAAGTTACGGGGACGTAAACATACCAACACCGGTTGTAAAGCGATGGTGGGTGACAAATACAGACACAAACACACACACACACACACACACACACACACACACATACACACACATGCATATATATATATATATATATATATATATATATATATATATATATATATATATATATATATATATATATATATATAGCGTGAGAGAGTTAAGGGTTGGGGGTTCAACCCACTAAGGGATAGTATCTATCCAGTATACTGCTGGGAGGGTAACCAATTATTGCTACACTAGTGCTATACTAGGTGCAATCAATGGGAGCGGGTAAAAGTGGAGGTTTTACCCCAAAATTTGTGTAACAATTAGAAAATGGAGGATAATATGCTGAACCCAACTACTTGCAGACAGTGTATCCCGTTGAATTCATTAATTTAATTCATAGCAAAAGTGACAAAAAAAAGGAAGAAAAGAAAAAGAAAGAAAGAACCAAAGCACAGGTGTCTATGGCAGACTATGTTATTTTGCCAACATGGTTTACATATAGAAGTACAAAGTACATAAGGAATTAGAGGATGAACAGAAGTTTAATCTTACAGCTGTTTCGGCCTAGTTTTAATAAGCCCCATTCTATCCGAATA
The DNA here is from genome assembly GCF_046866305.1 of Octopus bimaculoides. Classification (NCBI taxonomy): domain Eukaryota; kingdom Metazoa; phylum Mollusca; class Cephalopoda; order Octopoda; family Octopodidae; genus Octopus; species Octopus bimaculoides. Next base: position 42,921,007 of record NC_142938.1, read on the forward strand.
TTCCTTTCCGGAGTGATTATCGGATGACATTTTGAAATATATATATATATATAGCTTCCTTCAGTTTCCGTCTATCAAATCTACTCAATACTTTGGTTAACCTGAGGTTACAGAAGAAGATACTTGCCCAAGGTGCCACGCAGTGGGACTGAACCCGGAACCATGTGGTTGAGAAGCGACCTTCTTACCATACAGCTACGCAAGCCAACTCTCTTCCGCGAACCAATATGGCTTTTTGACATGTACTGAGCTTTCGTTCGCAATCATAGCCACCATCTCGACCGTCCCATCTTTTGATCGGATGGCACATTCAGAATGCGGCAAATGGAGGCAGAGAGAGCTACATCAGCACTGGGCTAGTTCTCATTTTCAGCTAAGTAGATTTGAGCAATATGGAATAAGTTGCTTTGCACAAAGACAAAGCTGGCCGCCCGCTCTATGAATCTGAGCCACGACTTAATAACCGTGAGCTGTACATCCCTAATCACTAGGACTTGCACCTTCAGATCCTTTATGTTTGAATATCAAATTGATATTTGCTCTTGAAACCGCACCTGAATAAAATATCCATGTGTATAATATTTATGGTGCTATACAAACCGTAGAACTGCACAAGCTATAATATTTTGCTGCAGAGAAACTTCACAACGATACTTGT
>NC_142938.1:42926664-42929164 GCF_046866305.1 Octopus bimaculoides
TCTCCTTTTACATTACCTTTTTTTCTACAGGTGTATTCTCAGAATTGGTCCGTTTATACTGGCCATTCTTCCAACATAATAATAATAATAATAATAATAATAATAATAATAATAATAATAATAATAATGATGATTAGCGTGTCGGACAAAATGCTTAGCAGCATTTCGTCCGTCTTTACATTCTCAATTCAAATTCCATCAAAATCGACTTTGCCTTTCATCCCTTCGAAGTCGATAAAATATGTGCCAGTTAATCACTGGGGTTGATGTAGTCAATTAGTTCCCTCCCCAAAATTTCAGGCCTTGTACCGGTAGTAGGAAGGATTATTATTATAGCTTTCGATAAACATGCTCTTACAAGTTCGTAAGTTTCTAAAACATATCGAGTTACTTTCTGCATTGAATATACTTAGTCTAGTGCTTTTGCGAACAAGTTATAGAGATGGAAATGAAGAAACTTTACATATGCGTTTTTCTCTCGTTTAGGCGAAGAAAAGTTCATATATTTTGAATTTTTTAATAATGTTCAGATAATTTAAAAGTTATTATGAAGGCGGCGAACTGGCAGAATCGTTAGCACGCCGGGCAAAATGCTTAGTGGCATTTCGTCCGTCTTTATGTTCTGTGTTAAAATTCCACCGAGGTCCACTTTGCCTTTCATCCTTTCGGGATCGATAAAATAAGTACCAGTTAAGTACTGGCGTCGATGTAATCGACTTACGCTCTAGCTCGAATCTGCTGGACTTGTGTCAAAATTTGAAATCAATTCAAAAGATATTTGTAGATTTAGCATCCACTGAGAGTTGTAGGAGTGACTAGAGAAAGGTGGTAGGAACATTTACACCTACATTTCTAGAAAAGGAAACTCCTGTAGTTATAATTAAGACAAAACGAAAAAGAATATTAAAGCTTCATTAACCATAACACAAATAGTTTGAGACTCGAAACGAAAAGTTAAAACTGTTAAACACAGCCTCGAAAACTTAGAATCCTTAGGAAAATGTAACGTTAAACCTGCTTTAGTAAAATTGCATATATAGGTGTGTGTGTGTGTGTGTGTGTATGTGAGTAGGGCCGTAGCTTAGAATTTACTCATGATCGTGAAATTGTGGTTTCGATTCCCTGACGGGGGGGGGGGGTTGTGTTCTTGAGCAAAACACTTCACTACACGTTGCTCCAGTCCACTCAGTTGGCAAAAATGAGAGTAATCTAGCGACGGACTGGTGTCCCGTCTAGTGGGAAAACATAATCGCCGTAGAATTCGGGAAACCGGACTTATTAACCTATAGCTCAGAAAAGGCCTTCATCCTTGTTTTGATGTGTGTGCGTGTGTGTGTGTGTGTGTGTGTGTGTGTGTATAAGTAAAAATACAAAAAATAAGGATAACTTAATAAATGTTATTGGAAAACATGTCGGTGCTAAATGCTAGAGGCAGGCTTTATTTGGTTTTCTTGTTTAATTTATATTTTCCATAAAGTAAATTACAACTTATAGCAAATGTTTATATTTATATGTATGTGTGTATATAAAATATTACATATATATAAACATTTGCTAGAAGTTGTAATTTACTTTAAGGAAAATATAAATTAAACTAGAAAACGAAATAAAGCTTGCCTCTAACATATTTAGCACCGACATGTTTTCCGATGACCTTTACTAAGTTATCCTTATTTTCTATTTTTTCTTAATTTAAAAAATTGTAACGGTAATTTATGGACACCCTGTATATCTATATATGTGTGTGTGCGTGCACGCACATATATAGGCATATATGTATATACATACATTCATAGGTCTCTCTCTCTCTCTCTCTCTACATATGTGTGTGTGTGCGCGCGCGTCTGTGTGTATGCATATAAATACTAGTTTGTTGCCTGAAGAATCCCTTGACTGAGAGTTGTTGTTATTGTTTTACTGGAACTGGCAGATTGAACTTAGCAGAAATATAATCTAAGTGAGAGTTTTTGCCACTCTTGTGCTTGATATAGTATGCCACCGATCTTGCTGACCTGGTCATCGCGCTAAAGTTATTGAGTATTAAAAGGCACACAAAATAATAGCAAAGAGGCCCTTCATCTTGCTTGGAGAATGCAGGACTTCAGCCTCTTTCCTGGTATCTTTCAGTCTGCATCATCTTCCAAGAGGCATCTTGTATAGCAAGTTACACATAGACTTGCTTTGAGGCCCTGGAATGGGGTTTGACTATGACCGTTATGCAGGAGCTATATGAGATTTAGAAGTATTGTTAGAATTATTGAATAAAAAGAAATCATACCAGCAAAATGTTTGTAAGCGTTTTCAAATACTATGGAAAATTGTTTCACATTTGAATTAGTATACATATTCCTATCTGCTATAAGCACAAGGCCTAAAATTTTGAGGGAGGTGGGGGCTCGTCGATCATAACTCTAGTGTTCAACTGATACTTATTTTATTGACCCCGAAGGATAAAAGGCAAAGTCTACCACGGTGGAATTTAAATACAGAAAGTAAAAAC
>NC_142938.1:42934164-42936664 GCF_046866305.1 Octopus bimaculoides
CTCTCTACCTACACTTTCACTGCCTGACTTGTATCCAGTTCTCTCCTTTTATGTTTATTTAATTATTTTTTTGTTTTGTTTTGTTATATTTCTTTCTTTTCGTGGGGAGTGGTCTGGAATTTAAAATGTGCTTACTGTTTACCGAAGGTGTTAAGTTATTTTTTGTATTTCGAACATTGAAAGACAAATAAAAGTTGCATTTCAGGTAACGCATAAAATAAAATAAGAAAGTTGGGGATGGCTGAGTTGATAAGATGCCGGGTGATAGGTGAATGATATGTTTCTTGTGACAGGTAGAGTTGATGGCGTCTCTGCTAAAGACATCTAAATCTCATTGCACAACCCCAAAATATTGATGAGAAAACAGCAGAAAGCCTACAAAGTACCCTCTATGCAGACTTTCTATAAAAAGCAGCTGAATCTCCTGTATCGTAGCCATTCAGAAGTATCTGCACAGAAGCAACTGGTCACACACATATATGTACATATATATGCAAATCTACATGTATATTTATATGTAAACATACACACACACACACACAGATGTATAATATGTGTGTGCGTGTGCATGTATGCATATATGCATGCATGTATGTACGTATATATATATATATATATATATATATATATATATGTGTGTGTGTGTGTGTGTGTGTGTGTGTGTGTGTGTGTGTGTGTGTGTGTGTGTGTGTGTGTGTGTATAAATATATATATGTATGTAGTAAAATAAGGATTCAGATAGAATCGGGTACTTGAAAAGATATGCACCAGGTAAAGTGCACATCTTACCTGGTGCATAGATATATACATACGTACAAACAGCAGGAGTAAGCTAGACCGGTAAAGCAGAATTCTAGGTTAATCTGTACCAAGCGGCTTCACTCTGTATTCTTTAGCTTTGTTACTATGGCAACAATCCGGATACTTATTGATCAAACCGCTTATATATTTATATAATACTTAACCCTAACCATAACCCTAAATGCATATATATATATATATATATATATATATATATATATATATATATATATATGCATTTAGACGATGTCTGATCAAAAAGTATTGTCATTGTTGCAATGGTACCGGAATATTGGTTCTCGCTCACTTCTGTTGTTTATCACAGTATCTGGAAGTAAAGAGTGTAGAGTGTGGACGTCTCACTGAGAAAATTGAGCTGAGAATCTGCAGCAAATTTTTCCAAAGGCTTGGTGATACTTGTTTAGAGATCTACGCAAAGTTGCAGAAAGTGTATGAAGAGGAGTGTTTGAGTTGAACACGAGTGTACGATTGGTTCAAACGTTTCCAAGATGGCCAACAGTATGTCGACAATGACGCACGTTCTAGGAGGGTCATAACCAGCAGAAGTGATAAAAGCATCGCAGATGTATGTGCAGCTGTTCGAATCACGATGCATGAATTGTCAGAGGATGTGAACATTAGTTACAGTTCAGTTCAGTTCATTCTGACTGAAGATTTGGATATGAGACTTCTGTCTGTCAATTTTGTGGTAATATATATATGTATATATATATATATATATATATATATATATATATATATATATATATATATATACGTACACACACACACACACACACACACTAGCAATGCACTCCGGCGTTGTCTGGATGTTATGATCTACTGCCACATTGTATTATTTGTTCCTTTCTTATGGGCAGAATCGGCACACGAGGAGTATGAAGCAAACAACTCTTCTTTATAAATATGTTTTTTGGTCATTTTCTGATGAACAACGCTACACTTTTCGTCTATCAAATTCAGTCACAAGTCTACGGTTGGCCTTGGGCTATAGTAGAAAATACTTGTCCAAGGTACCATGCAGAGGGACTGAACGTGGTTGGGAAGCAAACTTCTCAACCACACAGTTATTCTTGCACCTAATATGTGTTTGTGTGTGTGTGTGTTTACATTTGTTGTTAAATCGAGTATTGTGTCCCACTATGTCTCAAGGTTAGCAGTTCATCAAATAGAGATCTATAAAATAAATGCCAGATTGAAATACGTACTAAGGTCAGTTTTGATCAATTAAATTTTTGAAGGTTGTATCCCATCATGGCGACAATCGAAAGACTAAACCCAGTAAAATAATGTTTAAAGACAGATGGTTTCAAATCGAAATTGGGATTATTAACCACAAGATAATGAGTTCAAAACTTCGAATTGAACTTCCACTCTATACGATAACACTATTGTTGTTGTTGTTGGCACTCCGTCGCTTACGACGTCGAAGGTTCCAGTTGATTCGATCAACGGAACAGCCTGCTCGTGAAATTAACGTGTAAGTGGCTGAGCACTCCACAGACACGTGTACCCTTAACGTAGTTCTCGGGGATATTCAGCGTGACACAGTGTGACAAGGCTGAGCATTTGAATTACAGGTACAACAGAAACAGGAAGTAAGAGTGAGAGAAAGTTGTGGTGGAAGAGTACAGCAGGGTTCGCCACCATCCCCTGCCGGAGCCTCGTGGAGCTTTAG
>NC_142938.1:42941664-42951664 GCF_046866305.1 Octopus bimaculoides
CTACATTACTACATTTTATTTTCCGGGATGAGATTCGAAACCGAATCTAAGAATTCTCGCTCGCCATTGGCTGACCAGGCGGGAAAAATTTCTTGGTCCTGTCAAAAGTGATGGATAAGTTTCCACCCGACCACCGACCTGGCCGTGTCACAGAAAGTTCAGATGGACGAGTGACTTAAATAGGTACAAGCCACTCTTATAATGGTATATCCATCTTTCTAACTAGAATGGGCCATTATAAATACGAGTTCCGTAGACACACAGGGGGTTAGCCAGCAAGGAGCCAACAGTCAACACCGCGATGAGATGGTGAACCCTGTGAGCAGAGCGACACGCAAGAGTTACCAGTTGCAAACCACAGAACAGACAAAATAGAGAAACAACACAATCGATCCAAATGACCAACGCACACACAAATACAAAATATGTTTTTGTACTGTCTCGTCCCATTAACATTCTCTTTCCTCCGGTTTTTGCTTTGCCGACTCAAAGTAGTTGGATACGTTATGTAGCGGCATATCTGTTTCAAGTATCCAACAAAAATTAATACAACTCTGACCAAATAAATAATGTAAACTACATTCCTATTCTTTCTTCGTTGTTTCCCATCGATGGCGGTCCAACACGCCTAGCATCATCTGCTACACCCCACAACATCACATTCCGCTACACACACACACACACATACATACATACATACATACATACATACATACATACATACATACATACATACATACATACTGTTGGTTATATATATGAAACGATTGAAATCATATTGGGACGATCTGCATCCAGAATTAAATCAGTTTACTGCGAAGCAACTACACCAACAAGCAACATTTGTTGAACATAGGAAGAAGGTTAGTAACTGTAACTTTATTAAAAAATCGAAAATTAACCTTCTTCCCAACTCTATAAAGAAAAACGAAAACGTGGATGATATAGGACCAGCTAGCGACATTCCAACAGACTCCATAGTGCTTGCTAGCCAAACTACATTACTGGCTCAAATAGTAGTAGTAGTAGTAGTAGTAGTAGTAGTAGTAGTAGTAGTAGTAGTAGTAGTAGTAGTAGTAGTAGTAGTAGTTAGGATTATATGGCGGTGAAATTTTCCGAGAAAAAAATAACTTTGGCTTTGAAGGACTCCTTCGAGGAGAGAGTATTCTCCGCCAAAGTAAGCAAAAAAACCCACCAGATACGGTATTAAAAGCTGTCAACGAATTTGGTGATGAGTATTTACAACTGTGTGATGAACCCACATACTGGCAGTTTAACGCCTGTCTATATACTCTGGCTACTGCTGTAAAACAGTATATGAATGACATTCAAAAAGTAAACAAAACAGAAACAACAAACAAAGTGCCATCATGGGTTTTGAAGACAGAAAAAAAAGATAACTGGTTTACGGAAGACCATCAGTCATGTAATGATGCTTATTGCGAGCAAAAAAGTAAATCACTATATGTCCCACCAACAGAAAGTAAAGGAGATAGAAATGATGTTTGGAGACCAGAAAAAGAGGACACTCACTTGCAAATTGATTACCCTTAAGTAGGAGCTAAAAGCTGTCAGTGAAAAACTCCGACATCAGAAGAGAATAACCGAGAGAAGAACAATAAACAAAAAATTCAACCGCAACCAGGCAGCAGTATACAGAGACATGAGAGGAGGAGCAGTAAACATCACGGAAGCGCCTTCACGAGAAGACATAGACTCCTTCTAAAGGAAAATCTGGAGTGAAGAGGAGTTTACCCAAGATGCTCTGAGGCTGGAAGAAACCCGAAGAAGTTAATGCTCCAGCGTTACATCTAAGACATACAACATTGATGGTGAAACTCTTGCAACTGTGATCTAGAAACTCCAGGATGGAAAAGCACCTGGAAGAGACTTGATTGTTGGATATTAGTACAAGAGGCTAACATTCTACGGACCATATCTTATCAATCTGTACCAGCAAACTCGCATCGGGAACAGTAGCATGCCGCACTGGTTAACTCTGGCAGAGACAAAATTGATCCTCAAATGCAGAACCACCCACATGGCAAAAAACTACTGGCCAATTGTATGCCAGAACTTAATGTATAAGATATATACAACATGTTTAAACCTCTTCCTCCAGGACCGTTGTGAAATCAATAACATTATCACAGCAGAACAAGCAGCTGGGAAGAAGGGAGTCTGGAGATGTGCCGAGCAACTGTTAATCAACAAAACTGTGATGTCAGAAGTGGGAGAGCATAGGAGGGACCTAGTTTTAATGTGACTAGACTACAAGAAAGCCTTTGACTCTACTCCCCACTCATGGATGCTAGAATCCCGTCAGCTTGCTAAAGTTCCAGATAGCATAGTCAAAGCCATAGCTGGCCTGAATTCATCGTGGGCCACCATCTTGAAATTAAATACAAAGAGTGACTGTATTATCACTGACAGAATACAGTATCGCAAATGGCACCTGTAACAAAACACGCTTGATTACTGCTATGATCTTCTATAACAACGAGTCTTCATCGTATTAAAAAAAAAAAGATAAGCAATTCTTTATCAGGTTTGTATCAATGTCAAAAGTTCTAGAAGATAGTATTCGTTACAGAAAGATGAAAATTTCCTTTATGCCTACGTGATACACTTCGATAACTTGTTTATATGTTAGCATGTTATCATTTTGTTTTCTTCCAGATTTTTTGCCAATGGTGAAAAAAGCAGTTTCTCACCTAAACTCAAGAATCTTTCATTGGAATTTCAACAACATTAACAGGGTGGTTGTTCATATATATGTAGTTGTATGCAGCCATTTAGCATCAGCACATGTGCAAATTTATGTTTTGTTTTATGCATATGTAGTTATACAAATAGCTGCATGTCTAGACATGTGCATATGTACTTATATATTAAACTTTTGGAAAGGTTTACATATTTTCACTGTTCCATTTATGGTTTTAAAAACCCTAATTTCTCAAGATTGATGAGGCAGTTCGTTACATATCCAAGTGCTCCAATAATTACGGATATAAATCTAAACGTGTAGTCCGGGTGGGGCATTTGTAAATTTCTCATTAGTTTTTTTTTTTTCGTTGATCTTTAGCTTTATGTTGATATCTGCCGGGCAGCTGACTTCCATCACTGTACATAGTTTCTCTTCTCGGTCCCAAATCGTTATGTCTAGTCTATTGCATTTGCATTTTATTGAAGTTTTCATTGAGACATTCCACCAGTACTCTTTCATATTATGAGTGATTATGATCTCTACCACACTCTGCGGTCTAATATCTTTGATCTCAAGATTATCCTTGTGACAGGTCTTAGTGCATAGTGTCTTGGCTAGAACACCATGTCTCATCGTTAGATGGCATTTTCGAACAAATGCTTATGATGAGGGTGATAATCTTCGGTATTAACTTCACAAAGTCTACACATCGGTTATCATTAATATAATGTTTTCCCTGCGTCTCTGCCCCTTTTGTGCATCGGGAATTCTGTAACTAATTCTTATTCCTGGATTGCAGACACACACCGTTCAAACAAAGAGTTGGGGGTCCGGTTGTCGGATCCAGATAGACTATTTTGACTATCGATGTGCTGTCATCCTGAAGTTTTCTGCTAACATATCCATGCGTATGTATGCCATTATTCAGTTTATTTCAAGCTTTCTTGTTAATAGAGAAATAACCGGTTTCTAACCTAGATCCAAGGCTTCTTCATTGGAATTTCAACATCAACGACAGGATAGTTTTCGTGTGTATGTATGTATGTATGTATGTATGTATGTATGTATGTATGGATGGATGGATAGATGGATGGATGGATGGATGTGCAGATTTGTATGTTTTACACATCTAGACATGCTTAAATATATTTAAATGATAAACTTCTGGAAAGTTTTACAGATTTTTACAGTTCCAGTGATGGATTGGATCTGTAGTCATCGAATTAGCTTTATCATTTCTGGTTTTGAGAAGCCTAATTTCTCAAGATTGGTATTTAGGCAGTGTGTTGCATATCCCAGGACCCCGATAATTGCAGGTATAAACCTGAACTTGTAATCTGGATAAAGTAACTGCAAATTTCTCAATAGTTTAGCGTAAGTGTTCTCTTTTTCACTGATCTTCAGCTTTATGTTAACATCCGCTGAGCAGCTAATTTCCACAACTGTGCACAGTTTCTCTTCTCTATTCCAAATCATTATATCAGGTCTGTTGTGCTTACATTTTATTGAGGTCTTCACTGGCACATTCCATCAGTATTCCTTTTTATTACGAGTGGCTGTGACTTCTACCATTTTGTGGCTTCTTATTTCTTTGTCCTCGGTATTATCCTTCCGACAGATTTCATTATAGAGTGTCCTAGCTACAACGTCATGTCTCATCGGTAGATAATACCGTGATGACATTTTCGAACAACTGCTTATGCTGTTGGTGATACCTCCGATGTTAACCCTACAAAGTCTGCATCGGTTGTCACATTTTCCGATTTTCCTGTATTTTTATTCCTTTTGTGCATCAGGTACTTGGTTGATATTTCCTGTTCCTGGATTGCAAACGCATACCCTTCAAAGTGGGAGGTATTAATCCCTCAATTGGTCCATGATAAACTGCTTTTATGATCGATTTTGCTATCATCACGGAGCTTTCTACTAATATATCCATGCATAGTTTTCTGCTCATATAGGCTCATCCTTTCATGTGATGATACGTTGCAGTAGAGTCGTGCGACTTCTTTGGGCATATATTCTAGGTTATCAGACAAAGAATGTTGGTCAAAGAGCTGCCTTCCAAGTCTTATGATGTTATCAGCCTCATGTATACAAACTTGGTCAAGGGATGCACTTCGACACTTGGTAGCTAAATAATGTTGCCGAAGGGATATGACTCGACATTCAAAGGCATTTCGGATTGATATTAAGCCTCTGCTGCCTTGTTTTCGTTTTAGGTAGATGCGGTCTACGTCATTGTTTATGTGGAAATTGTGTGCTTGTTAATATTTTTCGGGTTTTCACATCAATGGCTCGGATCTCATCAAGCAGCCCAAATGTTGATATGAGTACTGGCACTGCAAACACATTGTGAGTCACTGTTTTATTGAATGCAGAGAGTTCTGAGGTCCAAATTTTCTTTATTCGGCTGTAATATTCTTTAGTGACATATATCTTGTTACAGGTGCCATCGTACGATAATATTTTCATGCACCCCTAGATACCTGTAACATTCCTCGTCAGATACAGGGGAAACGGTGAAATCATTCATGGAGATGTTAATAGTCTGGTTTATAGTTTTTCCCCCTTTTCACAACCATATTACAACATTTATCCTAACCAAACTCCAACCATACATCCTTTGAGAATGTTGTAACTAGGTCAAGGCTAGTGTAATTTTTGTATTTCTGTTTTCTTGTGAACCAGTGAGATATCCTTCAGAATTCCTTAACATGAATGACAAGGACTTTACAGAAAGTATAAGAAACATCACAGAGAGGCTGTCTCCTTGGTATACGCCTTTGCGATACTGTATTCTGTCGGTGATAATACAGTCACACTTTGTATTTAATTTCAAGATGTATGTATGTATGTATGTATGTATGTATGTATACATACATACATACATACATACCTATATATATATATATATATATATATATATATATATATATATATATATATATATATACTTTATTTAAAAGCAGCAGAAATATAACAAAAAAACCGTTACTCTGAGTTTCACGTTCCCGTTCATCGGATAGTTTTGTTAGAAATGGAGAAAGGATAACAATGCAATCGAAAGTAATATAAAATTTAAAACACATGGATTCGTTTGATTGGTTGTTTCAAATAAAGGCCATGGATTGGTCGTTTCAATTAACGGTCAATGATGTGTAATTCACAGACCAAATAAATTTAATACAGATTCACCCTATTAAAAAAATATCGAAGAAAACCTTAAATAGAAAAATGGGCTCCAAATACATATTATATTTAATTAATTATATTCGAATTAACGCTTTAAAATCAAATCAATAAAATAAAGCATACGCTGCATTCAAAATAAAATAAAATAAAATAAAATAAAAAATTAAATTAAAATACAATAGCGTGTATGTATACAAGGCTATCCACAACATATATATATATATATCTATATAAATATATACATCGAAATACACAGCTGCATACGCACAGACAATCTACGTATATAGGCCTATATTTACAAGGCACAGATATATACATAAGTACAAATCTACACACATATACGCACACACGCATATAAGTTTGCGCATGGAAAACCTATGCACTGGTAATGACAATTGTATCTTAATCTATGGAGTGGAGGGGTAAAGAATAACTTATCTATAATAACGTTAAATATGTACGGAATCAAATCTTCCAGGAACCCGCCACCTATTCCGGAATTAGAACCCTTCGAGAAGGACCTTTTTGATCTCATTAGAAAAATCAAATTCCGTAGGTACACCAACCATCTAAAGAGAAATATGAAAGAAAAAATTACAGAGATCAATAACTCGAACAAGATCTTCGTTAATTCTGATAAGACTAAAAACCTATATGCGGTTGACAAGGATGTTTACAAGCGCCTAATTTCGAATTGCATCACTGACACATACAAAAAAGACAATACAAATTTATATAAAGAGGTGAATTTGGAAGCAAGAAGAATAGCTAACAATCTTAAGATTAGCGATAGAATAGAATACCTATCTCCCCGACCTGCTTTTGTCACCCTAAAAGACCATAAAGATAATTTTAATAGAAACCCTAAATGTAGATTAATTAATCCTGCTAAGACTGAAATTGGAATTATTAGCAAATATATTTTAGACCGGATTTTAATTAAGTTAGATAGTGATTTAAATTTACGGATTTGGAAAAATAATAAGTCAGTTATAGATTGGTTTAAGGGGATTAGTAATAAGCGCAGGTGCAAATTTACGCAGTTCGATATTGTTGATTTTTACCCATCAATATCCAGAGCTTTGCTCCTGAGAGCGTTAGAATTCGCCAAGCAGTATGTCAACATCGATAGCTCGGAAATAGACATTATAATGCACGCAAGAAAATCGCTACTTTTTCATGAAGGATCCACCTGGATTAAAAAGAGCGATGATTCTCTTTTCGATGTACCGATGGGGGCATACGACGGGGCGGAATTGTGCACGCTTATAGGGGCTTACATTCTGCATTATCTAAAACAGGAATTTCCGTTTATAGACGCAGGATTATATAGGGATGACGGTCTTATAGTCACCCATAATTTAAACGGCCACGAACTAGATAAGCTCAGGAAGGATCTTATAGCTTTCTTCCAAAGGATAGGTTTACGGATAACAGTAAATACCAACCTAAAAAAAGTAGATTTCTTAGACGTAAATTTAGACTTGGATTCGAATATATTTAAGCCTTACCGTAAACCAAACGACAAATCCTATATCAGCAGAGAATCCAACCATCCGCCTGTTATTCTTAGAAACTTAGCTAGTAACGTAGGTAGGCGAATTTCGTCAATTTCTGCAGACGAAGCAACATTCCGCAACGCGGCACCGTATTATGATAGTGCTTTAAGGAATAGTGGATTCTCTGAGGATCCAGTACACCCAATCTAATGCTGGCAGCAGCCCGGCACGTAGAACTAGGACTAGGAAAGTTTTGTGGTTCAACCCGACTTTCAATATGGCCGTAAAAACGAATATAGGCAAAGAATTCTTAAAATTAGTCACTAGGCACTTTCAACCTGATCATAAGTTTTATAGAATATTTAACAGAAGAACGCTTAAGATTAGCTATTCTTGCTGCAAGAACTTCGCCTCTTTAATCAGCCAGCACAACAATAAAATAATTACCAAAAACAATAATGCAGACCAGCTTACAAGGGCCTGTAATTGCAAAGACCCAACCTCCTGTCCGTTGGAAGGAAGATGTCTAGAAAAAGGCATCGTATATAGGGCCAAAGTCCAGATAGAAGGCTCGCATGATTATAGAACATATACGGGGGCTACAGAAAATTCTTTCAAAACCAGACTGTATTCGCATAAAAATTCTTTTAGGTACCCTGAAAATAGAACAAAAACGAGCCTGGCAAAATACGTCTGGCATTTAAAGGAGAATGAAGCCCAGCCTTTCAGCGTGACATGGAGGATTTTAGGCAAAGCATCGCCTTACAGGTACGGTGCCCATAAGAGACCATTGAAATGTGATCTTTGTTTATTGGAAAAAATGAATATCTTGTTCCAGGATAAGAAGGCGCTAAACCAAAGACGCGAACTTTTAAACACATGTAGGCATGCGTCCAAATTTAAAATGTCTGCATGTAATATTCCATATGGGTAAAATTCTGGACTATGATCGACTCCTTATAACCATTGTGCAATCTGACTATTGGATTGGTACTGAATTGTAAATGATTTATTTAGCGTTGTGAGAATTTTGTAAAGACACCTACGTCACTTTAAGAAAACCTTCGTCTGTTATATACATAATTTTTTCTTCTCCCTTGTTTTTACTTTTATTTTTTACTTTTTACTTCATTCTATTCTTTTTTTTAAAAAAAAAAACGCTTTGTATTCTTTTATGCATGTATTTTCGCCTGGTTTTAACCTTTATACAACCAGCGGTTTAAGAAGTTGGCTGCATATATACACTGAAATCTAATGGGTTTTTTTATGTAGATGTCTGTATAGTTACAGCACTTACGTATTCATATACATGTACCTACGCTTACATATGGGGCCTGGGTTTGCACTTGTGCATATGCTGTTATGATTTCGTGCGTATATTTTTTGTGTATACACGGTAAGGGCATATGCTTGTGTTTATTTATACATACATGCTTCTATATTATTATATGTGCGTATGTGCGATTAGGTTCACACTCACATATACTTGTATGTGTACATACGCATGTATAAGGTTATGATCGTAACTATTTGCATACATATCAGCATATGTATCTATATGCGTGATGCTATATACATTTTTGTATACGCATATATGCGCAATCTAAATTTTTATGCACGTTCACTATATGTTCTTGCTTATTTTCTCTCTCTACTTCTTCCTTCCTATCCCCAGCCTTTCTCTCCTCTCTTTTCTTCCTTTTTTCCATTTCTTTCTTTCTTTTTTCCATTTCTTTCTTTCTTTTTTCTCTTTCTTTCTCCTTTTCCTTTTTTATGACAACTACATTCCCCCCGCCACCCCCTTTCCCATATTTAACGTTATTATAGATAAGTTACTCTTTACCCCTCCACTCCATAGATTAAGATACAATTGTCATTACCAGTGCATAGGTTTTCCATGCGCAAACTTATATGCGTGTGTGCGTATATGTGTGTAGATTTGTACTTATGTATATATCTGTGCCTTGTAAATATAAGCCTATATACGTAGATTGTCTGTGCGTATGCAGCTGTGTATTTCGATGTATATATTTATATATAGATATATATATATATGTTGTGGATAGCCTTGTATACATACACGCTATTGTATTTTAATTTTATTTTTTATTTTATTTTATTTTATTTTATTTTATTTTATTTTGAATGCAGCGTATGCTTTATTTTATTGATTTGATTTTAAAGCGTTAATTCGAATATAATTAATTATCTATAATATGTATTTAGAGCCCATTTTTCTATTTAAGGTTTACTTCGATATTTTTTTAATAGGGTGAATCTGTATTAAATTTATTTGGTCTGTGAATTACACATCATTGACCGTTAATTGAAACGACCAATCCATGGCCCTTATTTGAAACAACCAATCAAACGAATCCATGTGTTTTAAATTTTATATTACTTTCGATTGCATTGTTATCCTTTCTCCATTTCTAACAAAACTGTCCGACGAACGGGAACGTGAAACTCAGAGTAACGGTTTTTTTGTTATATTTCTGCTGCTTTTAAATAAAGCATATTACTCTACGTCTGGTATTTGAGTACTCTTTTTACCACCTTGTTGCACATTTCATGTGCTTACTCCGGTATATATATATAT